>NW_013666402.1:215833-231046 GCF_000517525.1 Limulus polyphemus
CTAGTAAGAACTAGAACATTCGCCAAAGTACATGATAGTTCTAGAAACGTTGCGTCACAGTAGTCATGTGACTCGATGACGCAACAGATTCTTCATATGGCATATATATAATTTACCAGTATGAAAGCAAGGAAATAACGTGTGCTCACTTTTAAATTATGTTTTATTTTTTTTTAATATTTATCTTAATTATGGCCACAAAGAGATACATTTACCGAGTTATTAAAACATGCTTTTCCCCACAAAAAAGCTGCAAAATTTATGCTAATTATTTCTATCAAAAGTCGCCATATTTTCGGACGAGGTTGATTAGGCTTACTAGCACGATACAGTGGCTCTGGGTCCATATCAAGCGTTGAAAATCCAGAAAGCCCACTGGGACACCATTTGGGTTCTATCACCAAAGGGATAACATTTTGATAAGTTACGAAGTGTTATTTTCCTGTGGTTTGCGATTAGCTGCAGTACAGGTAGAAGGCTCGTTATACATGCAACAAGAAAGTAAACATTTTTACTAGAAAATTTAGTTTCATCATCGGTTTTATTTGTATTTTGCCAGGAAATTTCCGTCTCGAAAAGTTATTTTTAACGTTATAAACCCTCAGACTTACCGTTGAGCTACCAGGGGGCATTTATTTGCAACTCATGCTTTTAAATAACCAGAATTTCTGAATTATTTGGGTGTACAGCTAATGAATCTATAACTTCGAAATTAACATTTGTTCTGAAAATTAGGTTTTAGTCACTATGAGCTGGCTGAATTTACACATTGATGGTCAGTGCTACTAAAGGCTATCGTGTTTTCTATATAACAGAGGAATGGCCATATTTTTGTTTTAAGTTTTTGTCCTACCCCCTCTGATCCAGGCATCAATATTTAGATCTTTTAGATCTGGGAGGGTCAGGTTCAGTGACCCCTTCCTCCCTCCTGCACTTGGTTTATAACTGTTTAATATTCATTTAATTACTACAAGAGGGTCAGAGTTTAGATAGTCCACGCTTTCAGTCTGACCCCTTTCAGGGCTATGTCCATGTATGTAATTATTTCAATATTGATGTGTTAAATACACTATCTCTTAATTCGATTGTGTTAAAGTTCACACTACACGAACAGTTCCAGTTGTATTGTTCACTTTTTTCCCAATAATTTTAAATTGCGGCAATAGTATTCACATATAAAAAAAAAACATTTTTAATTCTTTCACAGTAAATAAAACCATTGATTGTATTATGTCTAATTTAGCAGTGAAAGACTAGAGGGAAGGCAGCTTAGTCATCACCACCCACTGCCAACTTTGGGGCCACTCTTTTACCAACCCTTCAAAATGTCTGTGGATTTATATAACAAGCTACTATTTGTTTTTCCGTGTTTTATTTTGTTGTGTTATATATTAATCACATATCTCTTATTAACAGTTAGCGATTATTTACATATATTTATTCTATCCAGAGTAAGAGGACCCTCAGTTCTATAAACGAAGTGTATATGATAAACGACCATAACTATGTATGAATTGATAAACTCCCTTACCTTGCAACTAAATAAAGTTCACATTTTTTATTTATTAAAAATATATTACGTTCGTGTGTTTTATTATTATTTTCTAAATATTCTATTAATGTTTTTTGTTTGTTTTTCTAAGAGGTGTCGAAAGTTCACGCACTCTGTGATTGGCCCAAAGTAATTCAAAGATAGATACGAGTTTCACGTAATAAGGTACCACCCACGGCTGTTAATTAAATAAAACCTTAAACCAATGAAAATGTTAGGTAATGTATTTGCTGTTTTCGAAAGTATTAATAAATATTGTATACGGTTTCAAAATACGTATGAAAGAGTTGTTTTCCTTTTTAAACCACATAGAGTATAAGCGTAAAACCAGTACTTTATGGGCTTTTTCTTTTAATGTTCTTGGGGTGGGGGGAATCTGCCCCCGTCTACAAGTAACGTCTCTTATAGATTCAAACCGAATTTAAGAAAACAAAATGACAAGTGTTGAGTTAACCAAGTAAATGCTACTTCCTCATACATCTTGTCTTCCATGTCCCCCCCCCCCCAGTGGGGTTAAAGGTGAAATGCGGGGGTTCGATTCCCCGTGGTGAACAAAGCGCAGATAGACCATTGAGTAGCTTTGCGCTGAAACAAAAGACACAAAGGTTGTCTTCAAAATATCTTTCTTGTATAACATCTTTTAAGCCTGGAAGAGTCATGTCATCCAAATAGTTAAGGTATTGTCAGTTCATAATGAACGTCATAATAACAGGATGTTTATTCTTCTCGGCGGGGGTCAGTGATCACGAAGATAATACATATAAGCGTCTGAGTCATCTGTGAACACTTGAATTATCCTAGCATTTTTTCTTTGCTTACAGCAAGCTAGCATTTAGCATTAACTTATTTATAAGTATAAATTGACTATCGACGACATTCCAGCCGGGTTCTATATATATATTATTTTAAACAACATTGTTAATCGAGTACACTACACTTTTAGCTGTACGTATCAAAGGTTACCTTTAGAAACTATTGTCTTGTAATCTTACGCCTGTTGCACGTGACGACACTGTGTATAGGGGTGCGTTCCTCGACTTGTCCATGTGACTGTATAGAACTCGAGCCCGCCCCATTTACTACAGGTGTGTATGAGTTCTTTGCGCTCCAGTTCACTGAGACATCAAGTCACACAACCGTGCCAGAACTGCATACCAGTATAGGTGTACGGTTAACATTCAGGTGAAACAGTACAGATGTAATCCAAGTAATTCGTGCAGTCACAACGAAACCGTTACAGTTCTCAGAAACCCCAAGTAGTGAAATATTCCATGTTTGGTTCCTACTGAAGAATAGGTGTATTCGTAACCTATTTAGTGTTAGTGGAAATACATTTTATAACGTCTACGTTTCTCCAACCTTAGTATGTTCGTGTTTACCGGTGGCATTACTTAGTACAAACCTTTCGTGCTCATATTTTTATTTATTTTGAACTCTCTCGGTGAAACTTCAACACATTGACGGACTTCGAATACCTTATGACCGTCATAGAGTAAAACATTTTCCAGTACTTTTCCGAACCATTTTTCACGCATGGTTAAATGGGCAAGATGGACGGTAATATACCGGTGAATATAACCGTTATAAGCTAGACTTGACCTGGGTCTCTTGCACAATGTTAGAGAACGAATTCATGAACTACCGATAACGTTCACCACGTGAGGTTTTATTGTCGCCGTATACGGTGTTGATTGGATTATTATGGCCCCAGACAGATTGTACAAGGAACTCTTAAAAAAATTCACGGTAAGTTACGATGAATTTACATTATTTTACTTGAGTGAAGAAATGTCGAATACAAAAGACTATAGTAGTTAGTACATAATAAGCCAAATGCTACATCTACTGATCTAGAGCGCCTGGCCAGCAATAAATTAGTTAAACAGTCATCAAATCACGTGGCAAGGTATACATTTACCTTGTCATGTAAAAAGGTTGACTAATACTAAAGTAAACATTTTCTTAGACACTAAATGCCTACTCATTTTCACTCACGTTGAAACCTTTACATTTAAAAGTTGACTAATACTAAAGTAAACATTTTCTTACGACACTAAATGCCTACTCATTTTCACTCACGTTGAAACCTTTACATTTAAAAGTTGACTAATACTAAAGTAAACATTTTCTTGCGACAGTAAATGCCTACTTATTTTTCACTCTCAATGAATTTTATATTTAACTGGTAGTAAGGATTATTTTTTTTCTATTATGCTGTTAAATTCAAGTTTTACGTCGGACTGAAACAAATGAACATATAACAGTCTTGCAGCTTATTAGAAAGTTAAACCTTTACGGTTTTTACGTTTGGTTCTCACTTTTTTCTTTCTTTCTTTGTAATTAAGCACAAAGCTACACAATGGGCTATCTGTGTTCTGCCCACCACGGGTATCGAAACTCGGATTCTAGCGTTGTAAGTCCGCAGACATCCCGCTGTGCCACTGGGAGGCTGGTTCTCACAGTCACGGCAATCTGAAATTCGCCGTTTTTTAATCGCGTTCAGTGGCTGAGAGTAACCGCAGTAAAAAAAAAAAAAGAATATTGGAAACTTAAATATCTTAGTAAAAAAGACCCTCCTCTTAGATCAGCTGGAAACGTGTTGCACGCATATTTCGTGTAGCTAGTATTTGGAAAAATTGAATTTTTCTGCCCTCCCCCCTCCGAAAAAAATTTGTAGCTACGCCATTGATCATATTATAGAATGATCGGCCAAGACAAAATGATAAATCACGAAACAAAAGTCCGATAATCCGAACATTTTCCGAAAGTAGTCGGGTTATCGAATGTCTCGTTTCGTGATTTATCCTTTTTGTCCTGCATGTGACTTCGTAAAATGTCTTACTGTGGATAGACGGTGAATTCTGTACGTGTACGTAAATAAGACGTCACACAGATAACGAAGTATTTTGTGTAAACAGATAACATGTGAATCCAAAGTTAAAAGTATAGGGTAAATATAAAGTCGTACGCCGGATTCTGAGGGTTCTAGTTCAGGTATGATTCGAATGAAACTGTTATGGTACGCGGGACTCGCAACCACGTAGGACAGTACTGAATAAGATGAAACCGACATGACGCACGGAACTCAAGATTCTATGAACTCGCCAACACGTAGGACTGGGTATATCGTAATAACAGAACATACTAAGGCTGTGAAGGAAGCCAGTTAAACTTAAAGCAGATTTAGTAAATATAAACTAAGAAGCCATGCTTTAAAAGCATTTTATCGACAAAGTTTTTTTTTGTGTCATTGAGTCACGCATGGCATGAGGGTCATGTCCTATGAATTTGAACTCATCTGCATTCTCGTGTGTCTGTGTTTAATGTATGGCAAACATTTTACATCGTAAATAAACTTGTATTGGTTATGTACAAAGCGTTTCGCTGTAATACTTTGGGATTTATTATAGATAAAGTCAGAAATTACTTAATTTTATCTAGTGGCTTACTCATTGGTAGAGGACAGCGTCATCTGTTGACAAAATAGCACACTACTTCAATGTGCATTTGACATCAGCTTGTTTATGCGTATATGGAATATGAAGTTGTTTCTAACTGCACATGACCATTTTGTGTTAAAACACAGGATGAAGTCGGTATATATGCTTGTTTATTTCTTAGTCGAGTTGTCTATTTACTTTATTGTTTCAGTTTTGAAACTAACTGGAACTTTGCCTGTTTATTTGTATACTCAATGATTAATTATCTGATGTTGGAGTCATTTCTCCAGTAATTTTACTTAAACAGTGTCACAGTCATTTTCATATATTTTAACTGTTTGGTTGATGAGGTAAATAGTTTAACAACTTAAGGAATCAGTGACAGGAAATTGCGATAATTCTCCGAATGAATGACTAGTGTGTTTTTGAATTTTGGTCATTTGAAAACATAGGATTATTTATAGGTTAGGGTTACACAAGTAAATTAGCTCCGGTTGAATGTGAATATCAGGATTGTTCTAGAACTACAGTAATGTGATCAAATCCTATGGCTTGCATGTATAAGTAAATCGCAGTCATCGATCTGGTAAAAGTTTTCTCGAACATGACCGTCGGCTGGAGGGGTGAGTGATTCACCTTTCGGAAGAGAAATATCCATATGATATATTGATAAAAACACAACATTTCGAAGAAGGGATTCTTCAGTAATAACTAGCATAGCAAAGCGTATGAGGGCAGAAACGGTCTCCAAAAATCAAACTTCAAGCCAATTTGGAGCAATGCCTTCGTCTTTAAAATTAAGGCTATGGTTACGAAAGAGGACCTTCTGACCCAAACAAAATCATTGCGATTAAACTAAACATATAGAGGTTATGCACGTGACGTCATGCACTGGGTCGGCTTTGTTTACTCCTCCATATTGGAGGTAAGAACAAACTAGTGAAATAACTGTGAACCTAGTAACCGAATCGAATCGTGTAGTGATGCCAACTGGTTGTGTTGCTGTTGGTTGCACAAAGTACAGGTCTGACCTTTGGTCATCTTTGTTGCTGTCTTTACGTAGAATAATGTGGCTGCTACATGGGAGTAACACTTTCCTAGTCTTGTTATACACGTGCAATGTTTAGTCAAGACCTGGCCCTCTACTTGAACTGCAACCAAAAGACTTAAAGGGCTGTCAGACAGTCGTTGTGAATGACATACCTACAAACATATTCGTATTGCATTAAAAGTATTTTCTTTCAGACAATGAAAACATCATGAATACCGGCACCACAAAAGTTTCTAGTTACGGGTTTGACCAGGAAACAGTTTTTAATACACACTCAGACAAGCCCATCTAATATAGTACTTCATCCCAGACCACGATTATGAATGTGGGCTGAAACATAGCATTAATAGAAACTTTTTTTTTTTAATGGGTGAACTACTTGTAATTTAAAACCTTATTAGTCCTAATGTTTTTCAAACAAAAATAATACTTCACAAATATGAAAATATAACTTTTGCTGTAAATTGTCACTGTTGAGTCATTTTAATACATTAAACCGCCATGAATTACACATACACATTAACAAATTATATTATCTCGGAAACTATACGTATATTTAGGAGCCTGTAGCTGATGCTTTGCAGTGCTTATTTCGTGAAAAATGAGGATATTTTGATTAAGATCTTTACCAGTATCGGGCCTATAAAATGCAAATATAGATGTAACGTTGGAATCCATGGTTGTCATTAAACAAATAGATCTAGATTCTAGGCCTAATACTAATAGATCTAGTAAACGTAAGCAACGTTAGCAAACAACCTCACAAACAAGTCGATTCTCTTTAAATTTAGAAGGATACCAATCGTCAGCACACATGAAATATTGCTAAGCAAATAAAGGTGATTAATTAGAACTTATCTAGATCCAGTGTAACAGTTTTTGTACCAGTTGTTTACCTTCAAATAGATTACGAAAACTGACGAGTCGTATACTTTCCACAGTCTGACACTGTGCACCCAGCCTGTTACAAAGTATTTATAGGTATCTAAACTTTGTATGCCTTCAATACGAGGCACTAAAAACTAGATAACTGAAAATATCTGAGTATTCCACATCGGGAATGTCCATAACTGTGTCTCTGTTTGTCAACATGACTGATGAAGCGGCAACTAAACTTATGGTCATTACCGAGGGAACAGAATACGGGTCCGTCATAGCCATTCCAAATTGCTGACATTTTACTTTGTACCGATGTTTAGATGGTTCATCTACATCCTTTGTCAATGCGCTAAACGCAGATAGCCTAGTTGATTTTCGCCATAACACGCCAATCAAAGTGCTAAACGCAAAATTTTCCTGAACATAATGTAACGTTACAGCTGGGAAAGTCGTCGTGTTAACGTCCAAAATGGCAGATGGTAAAACTAGTTCCGCTTTCAGTCACGTAACTGCATAACCTCTATTTCATAATGCTGTTAACATAATGATAAAGACGAATTTCAACTGATGGAGGCTCACAACCTTCCAGATGTACATCGAAATCAATGGGTTTTTTTATAAAAGAAAATGGCGGAAAATTTTTTAACAACATCAATTCCTTTTGACCACATATCTGCTAAATCCCCTGATGCAGTTTTAATGAACCTTTGTACATTTGATTTGGTTAATCGTCCTCTTGGAAAATGTAGTCCTAACATATTAAGTGATTTATAGAAGGCTGGTCAATAGAAAAGCAGATATTGGAATATGTGTTTCCTAAATAACCCAATCTCGTGGAAACATTGGTGCAGGCCATTCTTAAAGAACAAGATAAATAGACAGAAAGTAATTGCAGAGAAAATATGGTCTTCATAACTATTACATCCAACTTACTTGTCACCCCCCCCCCAAAAAAAGTATTAAACTATCATATTTTTCTTTGTAGTTAGTTTCATTAAATCTTATTGGTTATAGCATCGAAAATAGTTCATCTTTCTTAAATTGATGTCAGCCAGGCGGTAGCACTGCCCATGTAGGGATGGCTTCGATTGTTCATTGGAATGGTATTTTAAATATCTCCTCAATAGATCATCAGAACTTTAAGATATTATACAGTGTTTCCTTTTATAACAGTATCCATGTAATGACTGAGTCACAAGTTCTGGGAATGTCTGTAAATATGATAGCAAAAAGTTTGAATTTCTTGTACTTCTTTCTTCTGCTTCTTTTTTATTACATGATAACTCAAAAACCAAAACAATGGTGTCAACCAAATTCACTGAGGTGATATACTTTCAAACGGAGTATCTGCTTTTATATGTATTATTAATAACTAGTAGTAATACAAAAACAAATCATAATTCTAGTGTAAACGATGTTATCATTACCCCTTGAAGTTGGCTTTCTTACAGAAATTTAGTGTTCTTTCAAACAGGGTGAAACGGGAATTACCAGCCAATAATAGATAAAGAATATATATAACAGTTGGAACTTCATTGTACATTTAGAACTTGGTTATGAATACAACCTTCCTACGTCTACTGAAACACTGTGTTAAAAAACAAGTTTGTGTGTTTGTTTGTTTTGAATTTCGCGCAAAGCTACACGAGGGCTATCTGTGCTAGCCGTCCCTAATTTAGCAGTGTAAGACTAGATGGAAGGCAGCTAGTCATCACCACCCACCGCCAACTCTTGGGCTACTCTTTTACCAGCGAATAGTGGGATTGACCGTCACATTATAACGCCCCCACGGCTGAAAGGGCGAGCATGTATGGTGTGACGGGGATCCGAACCCGCGACCCGCAGATTGCGAGTCGAGCGCCCTAACCACCTGGCCATGCCGGGCCTAAAAAACAAGTAAAGAAAGAACTTTCCAAAAAAGGAAGTAAATGTATGGATGGCATATATCAATCGTTCAAAAACAACGCAAATGAGATAGTAGGGATGACATTTGCATCATCACTAAATAATACAATAATAACAATATGTATAACTAGTTAATCACAACTGAGTTTAATTTATCCTATTTTTTGTTTACATTCTGTTACACTGTGTGCCTGTGCTATTATGTAGGGATGATGCACTTCCAGTGGTCAGAAATTCCCCACGAATATAGTATAATGGTGTTGATTATGTCAGCAAGGCATCATTGATTACATCTGTAGTGGTGTGTCGCTGCTATAGCTTATGAAAATGATTCTTATAAAATCGCGACTGACCCTCTGAATTACCCAATAAAGTTAAGCCGTAACTTGTTTTTAAACTTGACATAATTTTTTTAATTGCATGAAACATTACGTTTTCCTTAAAATTTGTCTTTAACCTAAACTTGGTGTGTCTCCGCAAAAAATGTTTGACAATAGTAGTTTTTAGTTTACAGTAGATTCCACAGGACGTTTGAGGACTAGGGTGTGGATTAAAACAGTTATTATTATTTTAGTCTCTCCACTAGGTCAGCAGTAAGTTTAAAAAGCTAGAACGCGAAAATCCGTATTTCAATTCCCTGCGATGGACAGCGCACAGATAGCCCATTGTGTAGCTTTGCGTTAAAAACAAACAAACAATATAATATTGTAACATTAACGTAATATTTCACCTGCATACATGTGGAACAATTGCTTTACTTTAGGCTTAACATGATCTTTCACCGATATCTTAATTTCCAAGAGCATTGGCTCAATCTCACTTGACAGTCAACATGAAGGTTATTAAAGACGATATAATTTTATCTTTTTATCAAACTTAATGATAATTAGTGGTAACTCAAGTCTTTTATCAGTAAACAACAGCCAAAGTGTAGTAGAATTATCTTAATACAATAATCTTTCTAAAAACTCAGATTTGGTCATGTCCACTAAGAATATTTCTGGATTATTCTGGAACAATTGCATGTAAGACTATCTTTTCCTAAAACAGCTCTTTACAAGCTTAAATTTGACTAGTCTTTGAGGTGAGAATTTAAATAATTACTGTGAAACTGTTCTATACAAACTATAATTTATGGGCATAATATTACATACAACTCATCCATTGATACATATAATGAATCTGATGTTTTACTTCTAAAGTTTATAGCGGACATTTTTAATCTTTGCACACACTACAATTGAAACCATGTTCTCGGGGTGTATTTTACTTCTCTTTGCTCTTTCTCCACAGCTATGTATGTGCATTTGGTAAGACAAGAGTGGACGTTGACTCGTCTAACTCGATCACCTTTCACAACTGTTTCTGTAATCCATAGTTCGGATCCATGCGTAAACGTACGTTTTTCTTAGCAGTTAATGGATTGGGTACCATTTTATCTGACACTGAACTCTGAGTATCACTTAATTGCTGTTGTTTCCTGTTTAATTTTAAGTGCAATAGTCTTGATGACACATGGTGGTCTTCCTACCATTATTGTTCCTTGGTCTTGAGGTTCTACCCACTTTTAATCTATGCTTACGTTACCCTAGAGTCTGTTGCTTTCGACACAAACAATTCAGATGCACACTAGCATTGGGGTTGGGGGGGGGGGGGGTACGATTGAGACCATTCACGATGTAACGTAACGACAGTTATTAATTTATAATCTTACAAATTTGATTTCAGTTTTATATATATAGACCTCATTTTAAGGTTTCAGGACTGGGAAATGTTTCGGCAAATTTCTTGTTCAGTTGGATTTTGGCAACAGTCTATGCGATCTTTTAAAAACTGCAGTATGTTTCCCAGAACATACACTGACTAGCCTGAAAGTTCACTTGGCACTAAAATTAAACTCTGATACCGGAAAGTTCACTTGTCACTGAGGTTAAAGAGCGTAAACAATCTGAAAGAGCAAGTTGCTGTGTACGTGAATATTATCAAGTAGTCGAGAATCTGACGGTGCGCCCTTATTGGGTGGTGACAGTTTTCTAATCTGCAACTTTTCTTGGTGGTGTTACTGTGTTCGTCGGAATGTTAGCCAAGCCCACTCACTCTCTGTTCAGCAGATTGAGCCTTGCCGCGGGTAAACCGTGAACTGAATTTTCTCCCATCGTGTTTGCTGGGTAGCAAGGATTAACGTGTGCGCAGTGTATGTGATTGCTTGTTTGCGTGTGTGTGTGTGTACGCGCATGTATGCATTTCTGAACTAGTCATTTGAGCCTGCTGTTGCCTTCGTAGCTCGGAAGAGTAGTTAGACGTGGCAGTTAGTAATAGCACGTTTCATGGTCTCGTGCTCGGCCTCCGTCTTAAGAAAGTGATGCCTGATTACATACAACGAAAACACAGCAAATATCTGCATTTTAATTGATACTGAGAATGAAGTTACGGAAGAGCAAAGATAGGAAGGTGAGTGATATACCGATACCGTGTTGTCTGCATGTTCTTGTCACGTTCACACCCGCTAAACTCGAATTCCAAACAGTTTACGATGGAGTTGGGTATTGTTATTCAGAGAGAATGAGATAGTATCACACAATATCAAATGTCTTGTATTGTTGCCCTAAAACTGATTCAATGTTGCTTGATCGGTTTCGGTAGTTGCTACATTTACGGTGTTGTTTGATTGGTTTTTTGGTAGTTGCTACATTTACGGTGTTGTTTGATTGGTTTTTTGGTAGTTGCTACATTTACGGTGTTGTCTGATTGGTTTTTTGGTAGTTGCTACATTTACGGTGTTGTCTGATTGGTTTTTGGTAGTTGCTACATTTACGGTGTTGTTTCGGTGTGTATGACATAATCATTTAAGAATTTACTGCATGTGTACTGAAGGTCTTGTTTTTAAGTGGAGCGACAATATTTCACGTAACACGAACGAAAACTGAATGTATCTAGTTGGTACTGTCAACCAAACAACATGTCTCAGTTTGCCCCTGAAGAAGAAAGGTCCACCTCTCGAAAGCGCTCGGGTTACAGGGTTTTTATTCATTTCAACATGTTAATAAGTTATTTTGACATGGTAGTCAAACACATAAATGGTTTTAAAAAAGGGTGACCATCCGTTCCCGGATGAAAAATGTTGTCTTCGGAGAAAAAAAATGCCCAATTTCATTTCTTAAATTTACTTTGAAATCTGAAGGAAAACTTCATTAGAAATAAAAACTCGAACAGTTATTATTAACTTAGGTATAACATGGTCGTGTTACGCCACTGTTGTAGTCGCCATAATTGTGACCTTTAATGTCACAAAAGATTTTTTTTTTTAGAATAATCATTTGTTCGTTTGTCTTAGAGTTATCTCCTGTGTCTACCGCGGGGAATCGAACGCCAGATTTTAGCATTGTAATTCCGTAGACTTACCGCTGTCCCACAGGGGGACTTAGAATAACTAAATCTTAAAAGGCATACAATCATACAACTCGACAGCAAAGTACAAGTGTCACTAATACAACAAGCTTCTCCAGTATTGCCTACATCTGGAATTACAGTGACTACAGGCCCATATCTATATTCATTTATAAAAGTGTCCCCAGTTTTGGTACAAAATATGATCCACGTAGTTTTTTTTGGGGGGGGCATCAGCTGTAGACATTAAAACATTAGACGTTTTTATCATCTAACATCATGTGTACCGATATACAAACAAAACCCACTTGAGAAAAGAAAAATACTTATTCCACAAAAATCAACAGCACGGACTGAAATATCGTATAGATAAATATTAACATTAACTTCGCAAATTATCTTAAGCACACACGGAAAAAGATTTCAGTATAAGGGTGGATATTACGGAACTTCTGAACGTTTCTATTCAGATTCCATCAAATTAGCTTCAAGTTTCATAATGCGTCGCTTCCTGGGGCCTTCAAGGCCACATGCTGAGATTTAGCTGCTGCAAAATTACATTGACATTGACTGATAACAAGTTGCATCACTTTAGGCTTTTATAACATGGTTGGGGGGGGGCTCTCCTAAGTTCTGATTCTTATTTCAGATTTTGCCGGTATTGTTTAATTTCTTAGTCTCGAAGAATAATAGACAAAATCGTAAATTTCCTGTGAGAAATGACTCAATCTACAAAACTAAATAAATAAAACACTTTTTTGTTGTTTTTTTTTACTTGTGAAACTTGTCACTTAAGAAATACACATGATAAATTATTTCCTGTTTCGAGCTTCCGTTGATATATTTATACAGATAGATGGATAGATAGCGATATATACATATTAATGCACTTCTCTCAATGTAATGCTAAAAACCGGGTTTCGATACCCGTGGTGAAAATAGCATATAGCTCCATTGTGTAGCGTTGCGCTTAACTACAAACAAAAAAACAAAACTTAAAATAGCAGCTATAATACCTCGAGACAAACCCGTGACGATTTAAGCGTGTAACATTGAGTAATGTTAAAATATTATGTTCATTGTTAATTAATGCTTATACTCAAACAGCAGGTGATTTGATATTAAATTCTTGAACTGGCTGGGTAAAAAGTCATGGAAGCTAACCCTGACAAATTGGGTAAGATGTTAAAAACGCTATGCCTTGCAAAAATAAAAATAAAAAATTACATTGTTCGCCTCTGCAGCAAAAACCAAACAACTCTAAAACAAACAAACGAAAACCAGTTTCTGAAGAATTGATATAAATTGGTTTTTTATTCAGTGACAAACTCATAAATAGAGGTTTGTATTAACATTTAGGGACCTTTGTCTCTGTCACAAGGCCGGATTAAGGGGGAGACAAATAGATACAATTGCCCCGGGATTCCAGATCGAAAGGGGCCTACTGACAAAGAGAGAAATAAAAAAACACGGTAGTCAAAAACTGGATGTCTCCCTCAAAATAATATGTTTGTAACTGTGTCACTAAGGCAACAGCGATTTAGTCGTTTGATATAAACTTATTATTTTGTTATTTTCCACAAACATGCTTATACAGCTTGTTCTTTTGTAAATATTTGCTCGGCCATTTAACAAAAACAAATCGTTTTCCTTACTTTATATTTATTATAACTATTAGAATTATTATTTTGCATACTACTTAACCCTCGCTTCTATTTGTTTATTGCTGAAACTGTAGGTTAATAAACGGTTTTGAATTGTACTTAACTTATTAAGTTTAGGTCTGAGTGATCCCCTACAAAATTTGCCCCATGCTCACCAAGTCCTTAATCGAATCTCCTATTGTAAACTTTTAAAGAGGCCAGCCGTGGCTTATTAGTTAGCATGCTGGACTATGAACTAGGAGGTCCATGATTATGTCTCGTTTATTTCTGTAAAATAGCGCTTCGTACTCTGGGGCCGTGAATGCTTTATAAGAGTGATAGTCAAATCCCACTATTCTATTAGAGCAGTCAAAGACTTGGCAGTGGTACTGTTGACTAGCTGCATTCTCTCTAATCTACCATGAATTCTCGTGACTCTTGTGGATAAAGATAACTGGGTTGTTGTTTGTGCAGTATAGGAACAATAACAATTCTCAGACAAAATAGCTACTGTTGTATGTCAAGTTTCCAATTACAATTCCAGGCTTTTCTTTTATGTTGTGCAACAGAAACTGGTACAAAGTTGTGATACTAAGAACCACGTTTTCTCCTGCGAAAGTTATCATGAAAGTTGCACAAAAAAAGGTAATTTACATGTGTTTCTAGAGCAACAGAAAGATTAGCCAACATGACTTAAAAACGGCACACAATCAAACTAGACAGTGCCCTACGCAAATACAAAAGGTCTTATTAGTCGGTTGAGAAACGAAGTGTAATGGTGTATAACGTCTAAGCTAGTGAAGTGTGATACGTTGAAAGTAGGTGTAATATTACAATAAAATAAGACCGATAATGATACCAGGGGTGTAACCAAAACAACAGAGAGATGGGGTCTAGCCCTCTCCTCCATAAGAACCCTTTTTTAAAATTATAATAAATAATTAAAAACAACATTTTATATTTACACAATAAAAACTTTATTGAAGCCGTACGGCTTCCATTTTAAAATAGAAATATCACTCTATACGTACATGTTTCGAAGTGATCTAAGTCATCCTCAGGAGTAACTTACAAGACTATCTTGTACTTTCCCCTTGTCGCATTACTTCATTGTTATTTGCATATTTCCTTAGTGTAATTGAAAACAAAAGTTATAATATATCTCGCCATATCTCAATGTATTGACTTGCTGGTCCATCTCTATTTAGTACTTATTTTTGTTTTTTATATCTCATTATTTCTAATGTTTCTCTAATATTTAATTATATAAAACTTCGAGGTTGAGCTAAAACTAAAGTTTTTTCCCATAATGTTGTATGTTGGGTAGTTTTTACATGTTCGGCTATAGCTGACATT
>NW_013666402.1:232046-236205 GCF_000517525.1 Limulus polyphemus
CAACATTCGCGCTAAAACAAACGCTATAACGAACGTTAACTTCAACAATACTCTGACTGCAGGTCAATTACTCACTATCTACACACATTGTCACGTCACGCCGTGACCATCTTATATATATCAGACCACCCCCCAATCTAGTAAATGTTAGAGCACTCCCGAAGGAACGGGATAGTTCTAGAAACGTGGCGTGACACTAGTCACGTGACCTCGCTGACGCAACAACCTCTTCAAGGTTCTTCTAGTTGTAATGCCTGGTTCAATTTGACTTAAATATAAGTTATCGTCTTTGAACAATAAGTTACCGTAACGGTATTGTTTTAGCTGTTTTGTCAATATAGTATTAGTTGTTACGATCTTTCAACAATACTAAAAATTTGATTTTTACAATCATTGACGTTTCGTTTTTTTTTCTTCTTCTCATTAACGTTGTTTTTGTTTATTTTTTGTTGGAAACGACGGAAATAAGTCTGCAGTCACTTGATAAAGAGTGCAGGCGTTCAGTCAATGATTTTCATCGCGGGCTCTATTATTAATTACACTTGGCCAAAGGTTAATTGCTGTAGGTTTTTTGCAATTCGTTTTTGTTTATAGGCCCATATTAAGATCATAAATTAGACCAAGTGGAATGTATAGCTCAGTTATAATATTTTATTTTAAAAATCAATGTTTATTATCACTTGTCTAAATCTTAGGTTGGTAAGTGCGTAAAATATATTTATATTAAGCGTATCGAAAGCTGCCAGGAGGGGGTCAGCCTCTTATTTCTTGGAGTGGGGTCATTTTCTGCTGAAAAGCGTGCAGCAGGGCATCCGGTTTTCCGTTTGTACGTACCAGAAGTTAGGGTTTAAAAATATGTAACAACACGAGAACGTCTGAATCCGTTGTTTTTTGCTTACAAACCTCTATATTTATTGAAAGAGCCAAATGATGTCATATGTTTTTTTCTGACCTTAAAAATTTAGGTTTAAAAATATATAATAAAATTGAATCTTTTTTTTTGTTTGTTTGTCTGGTCTCTTAACCGGTGTTATTGTCACAGAACATTTCCAGGAAGGCAGTTTGCGGTGGGATTTGCAAGGAAAGTAAGCAAGACTTAACAGTGTATTTAACAGAACAAGGAAAGTAAGCAAGACTTAACAGTGTATTTAACAGAACAAGGAAAGTAAGCAAGACTTAACAGTGTATTTAACAGAACAAGGAAAGTAAGCAAGACTTAACAGTGTATTTAATAGAACAATGAAAGTAAACAAGACTTAACAGTGTATTTAATAGAACAAGGAAAGTAAACAAGACTTAACAGTGTATTTAACAGAACAAGGGAAGTAAGCAAGACTTAACAGCGTATTTAACAGAACAATTAACGTAGTAGCTATTTATAATTATGAACATTTCGCAAGGTGTGTGCAATTACCTAGCTCGTCTTGTCATTACCCATTCAAGCCGTTAATCCAGCCATTATAAGTAGAAGCTGTACATTTTGATAATAGCAGTAAAACCTAAGTAGCAGCTGTACATTTTGATGATACCTGTAAAACCTAAGTAGCAGCTGTACTTCTTGATGATACCTGTAAAACCTAAGTAGCAGCTGTACTTCTTGATGATACCTGTAAAACCTAAGTAGCAGCTGTACTTCTTGATGATACCTGTAAAACCTAAGTAGCAGCTGTACTTCTTGATGATACCTGTAAAACCTAAGTAGCAGCTGTACATTTTGATTGTTCAGCGGAATATTGCAGTTCAAATCTTGGAGCTTAAAATTCACAGTCCGGCTCTGGCTCCAGTTAACAAAGAACCATATTCAGCACCTAAAATCAAACTATGTAATATAGCTATGAAGCAATACTTATAGCTTAAATTTCGACTTAACAAACAAAACAAAAACAGGGCCTATTCTAAACAGTTTTGGGGCCGTGATAATTGTGACAGTCAATGTTGCTGTTAGATTTTATAGCCGGAAGTGACCAAAGGTTCTCATGCCGGGTTGTGAATTTTAAACTTCAAGACTTGAACTGCAATATACCGCTGAACACCAACAGTTTTGGGACAGTGATAATTGTGACAGTCAATGTCTCTGTTAGGTTTTAGAGAAGCAGCTTCAACTGAGGGTGCTGCTGACTGGTTGCTCTATTTCTCTGATCATAATTTCTAAATTATATGTAAGGCTTTGGTCTTTAATGTGGCCGTTTAATTAACCTATGTGTCATATATTAGTATTTTGAAAAATGATAAATACTAAAAGCTAATGGGAGCCATTTGGAAAAATCAACTAATTTAAAATACGTATATTTTAACGAGCAAAACAAAACAACAAAATTTGAAGTGTTTGTATTTCTTTGGTTGTTGTTAAACGCAAAGCTACATAATGAACTATTTGTGTCAGCCCACCGCAGGTATCGAATCTACTTTTTAGCGTTATAAGCCCTTAGATGGAGCCACCGGAAGGCAAATGTTTTGAAGTTTGTACATAACAAAAAAAAAGAAAATAAAGAATAAAAAGATAAACTTTCATGCCGTGTAAGCTTTGTGAAGAGACAAGAAGCTTGCTCTTGCTAAAGATTAAAATGAACGTTTTTGTTGTTTTTTAGAATGCTTGTGTATAAGTAAAATACTATGACGTATATGAAGGCTAGCGGAAAATTTCCATTGTGAAATAGTATTTTCAGAATTTCTGGGAATATGCAGTATTTTCAAATGAGGATTATTTGAAAATAAAATCGAGCGTTTAAAATATCCCGATAGGATGCCAAATATGTGTGCGCGCGTTGAAAAAAATTATAAAATAATTTACGTTAGCTTGCTTGAAATAAAGGAGAGTTTAATCAGTAAATAAGTCACCATCCCAAACGTTTTATAAACTCCTTATAACATGCAGTATTATTCTTTAAAATACGTGTTTTTGATATTGGAACTGGCGAATGTTGTTGTATCATAGCCTGCTCATTATTATATTTCTGATTCAACAACTGTTCCTTTCCACAACTGCACATTACTTCAAAAACCTGCCTCCAATAGTACAGTGAACCCTCTTCTGGAGGGGTGACATGCATGGTTACACACATACATACACACACACACACACACACACACACACACACACACACACACACACAAAGTACCTGTAAGTTAAACCCTGGCCTGATATTATTAAGATGTATTTAAACGTCGGCGTTTCCTTATTCTGAGCACAGTAACAACTAAAGCTCGTGTGATTTTAGAATTGTTTATCGATTTTTTAGTACAAATTCCTTATGCAATTTTAAAGCAGAAGTTTGGTTTAATTTAATTAAAATCATGTTATTAATAGCTTAATATAGCAATATATACACACATTAAAGGCGACATCTGAACGTACAAAATTTTTCATTACAATTAAACGTGACTGGCCAAAATATTCAATTCCACTTTTGTACACCTGCACTTGTTAAGATTTTAAGATATATAATCATTGTTTACTTCAAACGTGTTTATAAGTCAATCACTAAAGATACTATGTCAAGTCACTATATGGATGTTTATCTTGCCATAACGTTTGCAGTTTCGACTTTTTATTGATTTTATTAACTAATCTTAACAATAGTAACTTACAAGTAATAGACCACATGATTATGCATTCACTTTACCAAGTATCAGATTAAAGCAATTAACGTAATTTAGATTATAGGTCACTTACGCGTAATAATTATTTTCCATTACAACTAGAAATAACTAAGTTATTATATAGGTAATGTTACGGCATGGAACTGATAAACAACTTAAATTCACAACTTTACGTAATTATTTGAAAATTTCTTCTCACGCTTAGCCTATTATTCAAACGTGGCTGAACCGACCTAATATATTACAAGGCAAGAAACAAGCACGGTGAGTTTGAAATTCTTAAGTTATACCTACATAGAATAAAACGCTACATATTGTTACGTCTCTGGTCGTTTGTTAATTTCCGGTATATTTTCTTCCCGAGGAATTTCAGCGATACAAGTCCTTTCTTAAATAAAACCAGTTTATTCTTTCTCAATACAACTTTGCAATACACAGAATTTCCACAGTCACTTTAACTTAAACACACGCTATAATTCACAACGATTCATGCAATTTACTTACGGTCTATCTGCAATTATATCTCCACTTTATTTCCCGGTCTTATATACAAAAATAG
>NW_013666402.1:237114-252825 GCF_000517525.1 Limulus polyphemus
TACCAGCGTCACGTGACTTCCGCTGTCGTAACAATATTATATACTGCATTGTAATATAAATATTGTTCGTTTGTTTTTGAATTTCGCGCAAAGCTATTCGAGGGCTATCTGCACTAGCAATCCCTTATTTAACAGTGATAGACTAAACGGAATTCTGCCAGTCAACATCACTTACCACCAACTCTTGAGCTACTCATTAATAACGAATGGTAGAATTGCCCTTTACAGTATAACGTCTCCACGGCTGAAAAGGCGAGCATCTTCGGGAACAGGATACGAACCTGAGACCCCCAGAGTGCGAGTCGAGTAACCTAATCACCAAGCCTATATACATTTTCAATCTTTTTTTTTATTGCATTTAAACGTTTGACTAGTAGTTTTTATTTTTTGTGCTTTTTTTCGATTGGGCTACACCTGCATGGCTTGACCAATTTAAAATTTAATAAATACTGTACAACTTATAATGTACTGATTAGTCAGATGGTAAGAGATACCTCTCGAAAACCATGATTGAGATAAGCCGAAATTTATTTAAGCAGTAGATGGTTCACAAAAAGTTTAAAATATAATCAGTCAAACATTAGAAATTAGATTAAATGAGTTAAGTTGTTGTTAAAATGCTAATGAAATTACGTAAAGGCAAAGAGTTTCAAAATATCATAAAGTTTTGTGATACTGTAGGAATGTTTTATGTATTAATTCAAGTCGGACTAACGACGTTTAGAATTGGACAGTGTTAGGCCTACGTCTCTTTTTTGCACTGGAAAAAAGTAGAACTCGAAGAAAACTGATTTACTGCTATTCTAACAAGCTACCTACGTAGATCAGAACTAAATACCAACCCAATAATTGGTAGGCCTATAATTAATTCAATATACTGTTAGAGAAATAAGCTATTTTTATTTCTTCTATAAATTATAAAGTCTAAATTCAAAAAGACAGAGTCCCATACAGTAAAGTACTAGATGTTCTATGAGTATGAGACATGTATTATTTCAGAATTATAACATTCTCTCGAAGTAGAACTAAGTAGGCCTAACATTAGACTTAATAGCAATACCCATAATCTCTACACAGCAAATGCTATAACTTTATAAAATTAAGTTTCTGGGTTGATTAACACCGGAAATTGTGTTTTAAAATAGCGACGCTACTAATGTGGGAAAGTTAAATTAAAATATGACGTTCAAATAAATTTTTATGAATATAATGATTAAACTTACTGTTTAGCCTACTTTAAATTGATGCGAATTTAAAGAAAAAATGAACAAATTTCAGATATTGTTTTAAATATTTTGACAGGAAAATATTTACATAATGACGTGTTGCCATGATGTGATGTGTGTGTGTGTGTATATATATTTTCAGAAGCTTATAATTTTCATTTCAAAACACTCACCAGTTTGCACTCAGATAAGAATTCCGCCTTTGATGGCATACTCCCTATTTTCGTTACGTATTTTCTTTTGATAGGTATGAATTATTCAGTCATTTTCAAGGCGTTTTAAGAAACTCCTCTAAATAAAGAGTACCACGAATGTTGTGCATTAGCGATCACATTTAGCCATTGGAAATTTGCATATTTTCGTAAGGTACACTATAAATTCTGACACAAAACTATAGTCTCCCTCTAGTCTTCCGGTTTCAAGCAATGGTGAAAGTTTGTTGATTAAAGATGATGATACACCCACTCCATATGTAGATTTCTACGCCATTTTATACCCAAGTGTGATTCATATAATAAACCCTTTTCCCGAAAAACTTGGTACTCGCATGCACCTTCTTTGCAACATGGGTGAAGATGCCGGGACAATTTTTAACACTCTTGTATCAAACCAAATGAGGAATATTAAAACAAATTAAGCAATAGGAACAAAAATTTTCTGGGGTCTATTTTTGTAGCGAATATATAACTTAATTCGTATGCACGAAATATGGAATTCTCCTAAGAACCCATGTGTGAAAGCAAAGGATAACATATAATATGTCAACCACACTACATTTGCTGTATCCTGTGCTGGCGAGGCCTTTCGCCGATTGTTAGGCCATACCTACATTGAAAAAATGGTACTAACACAGATAACTTGTAAGATGACATGCATTAATCAATAATGAAGATAATTCAGAAGTGGAAAATAGAAAAAGAACCGAAACTGAAAAGCGTATTAACTTGCTGTTTTCAGTTCATGACCAAATGTATATATATCAGCATTCTTTTTTAGAAGCTTGAGAAACTGGTTCTTAAATGTACCCGTGGGCTAATAAACAAAAAGAAGTCTATTTATACAGTTGTTTGACCGCTAACCTTGATCCTTTTCGTTTAATCTTAGAACATGTACCGGTTTAATAGTGAAAGTTGAAATTGTTTCGCGCTCGATTCTTACTCAACAGGTTTTGGTTTCACCTGAAACCAACAGTGTTGCAGTAAGTGTACAAAGGTCATCTTGCACAGCTTTATATCTTATTCCGTATAAATTGTCTGGAAAATTGGTAGTGATATGTGGTATAATTAATGCGATAGTGTGTCTGGGAAATTAGAATTATGATGTAAATGTATCAATGTATTTTCCCTCGCATCATCAAGTACTTTTTATCTTTTTCAACATTATGGGTTGTTTTTTCGAAGCTTAAAACATATCTTTATTTGTACGCATTTATTAACTACAAATCGTTGATAATTAATTTACAAAACTAAATTGCATCGCTTAAGATCGCATCTACTGTTAAATATTGCAAGTAGGAGAACGGTAGTTCTGATAACTCGGTTATATAAAAGGTTAAACAAAGAACTACCAGTGACTCTCTATGCAGTACCGATAGTTTTCAGAGGTATTGACGCACATTAACTACACCGGCCAGAAGCACCATTCTGCTTTTAATATACAGTTTCATACCATCTTAGATCAAGTGTGAAAAATAAAGTAAATATATATGTCATACAGTAAGAGAAATAAGTCGCCAATGTAAGGCTGCTGTGTTTCCCAATACAAATACAGTGACATCCAAACTTCCATGACATTTAGCTTGTTTGTAGACAACAAAATAAACCAGTGAATGTGTCTACTGTGACGTTTATCTCATTTATTTTAATCTCCTTCTTCGTATTTTAAAAAAGGAGCATTCGCTTGAAAAAATGAAAGCCACGACAAAAAATAAAAAGTGTTTCCTAGGATAGGATCGGACCTATAGTAATGCTCTGTATATTGCGCTTTGACCTTAACCACGAGTCTACACGTTAGGTTGTATACAAAGCACGTGTTCCTAAACATTGACCTCACCATCTATATCACGTGGTTTTGTTTGGAGAGAGCCAAAAATCAGCCTTTTCCGAAAAGTGAGCAGTCGAAGCTACAGATAAAGTATACTCTGTCATTGGCTAATCTAGGGTTTGACAGAAAACAGCTAAAACCAGTGTTTTATTAATAATAGTACTATTAATAATTAAAGTAATAGTAGACCACAAGGTTACCTCAATTGTTTCTTTTAACTTGTGTGTCTGATATCTCCACTGTAAATGGTTTGGCTCTTTATATAACTTGACGTATTTTCACATTGACAATGTTTTTGTTATAGATTGTATACACAAACATCGCGCATTGTTTGGTAAAGTTTTTATTATATAAAGTGTATGTGTGTATTCTCTTTTGTCATTGAAATACTGAATATCATATATATATGTGTGTGTGTGTGTGTGTGTGTACATACACAGCATGCTTTATTCGTTGACTCACCCACATATACTGGGTATGTACTACCATTCATCGACATATGTCGTTTTTTGTTGTTTGAAATTCATACAAGTGCTTTTTCTCAAAATATCCACCGTTAAATTTTGTGTGAGTCACGTTTGCTATCCATTAAACTAGAGCGAAATCATGTAACTTTATGGGTAGTACATTTTATTTCTCTATTTGTATTGTGTAACATGTACTTCCAGGTCATATTCCCATAGCGTAAGGATCGCTAATAAGAACACGTGGTTTGGTTTGTTGTGAATTTCGCTCAAAGCTACACGAGGGCTATCTGCGCTAGCCGTCCCTAATTTAGCAGAGAAAGACTAGAGGGAAAGCAGCTAGTTATCACCACCCACCTCCAACTGTTGGGCTACTCTTTTACCAACGAATAGTAGGACTGACTGTTACATTATAACTCCCCCACGGCTGCAAGGGCGAGCATGTTTGGTGGACGGGGATTCGAACCCGCTAACCTCAGATTGCGACTCGATCGAAGAATACATGAATAAACAAAATAGTTTCAAGAAATAAAACAAATCACTATAAACCGTTCTTTACGAATGTATTTATTAACATAAATCGCAGTCAGCCATCGTAAAACGAACAGAAAAGTGACATATGTACCTAATTTCACGATTTGTCTTACACATTTACCTTTAGTTTTATCAAGTTTCATTCTTGTCTTACACATTTACCTTTAGTTTTATCAAGTTTCATTCTTGTCTTACACATTTACCTTTAGTTTTATCAAGTTTCATTATTGTCTCGCGCACTTACCTTTAGTTTTATCAAGTTCCATTATCGTCTCGCGCACTTACCTTTAGTTTTATCAAGTTTCATTATCGTCTTGCGCACTTACCTTTAGTTTTATCAAACTAAATGCGCAAGACGCGAATGAAACTTATCAAGTTTCATATTTTTGTTGCATTGAAATAACGCCGAAAAACCTTCAATGCCCTTACTACATGTGTATTAAGTTTTGTATTTAACTCCCGTTGATCAGTTTAATACAGCTCTGATTCTTTATGGGAAATATTGAATAAATTTGTATGTTAATAATAATAATCAAAGAACAGTAATTTAGCTTATAATGTGACATGGCACATACAATATACTTTTGTTTGTTTTTTCAAAATGAAAAACATTTCAAGTAGACGAAATGCCATTTGTACGCGAATCCAGGTCTTCAGTTCTAAAATACATTCTGTTACCTTTAAGTCATTATCGTCCTGTTTTCAAATACACTGTATTTAACCTGTAAATCACTGCCTTTTTTTTCACATGTATACAGCATACGGTGTTAAACTGTCGAAGTTAAATCATTTTTAACAACCACAGTATCTACAGAAGAGGGCCAGGCATGATCAGATAGTTAGGATTCTTGACTCGCAATCTCAGGGTCGCGAGTTCGAATCCATGTCCCACAAAACAACCTTTCATCCGTGGGGGCGTTATAATGTACGGTCAATCCCACTATTCGTTGGTAAAAGAGTAGCCCAACAGTTGGCGATGAGTGGTGATGACTAGCTGCATTCCCTCTAGTATTTCACTATTAAATTAAGGACTGTTAGCACAGATACCCCTCGTGTGGCTTTGCGCGAAATTCAAAACGAACAAATAAATCTGCAGAAGAAAGCAATAATTTTGTAGATAAAGTGAGGTTTTTTGCACTCTTGTCAGATGCGAGACAACTATGAAAAAAAGGGTCGAATTTCACTATTATACACCAAACAAAAAAGACGACTTATTCCGGCTTTATGTATGCAATTAACTGGTATATGTTTATTAAACATCATAATTCCATTAAATAATTAATTGTTCTATGTGTCAAGAAGGTGGAAGTGATCTTGTGGCTCCAGAGGGAGTTACAATCGTGTGGCAGCATGGCGATGGTATATGTTACCTCCAACAGTACTGTACTGAAATTCGTGAAATAGTTAGTATTCACGAATCTGGTCCATAACACACACTTATCATGAAACGTATTTGGCCTTTCAATAAATACCGTTAATTATGTGATACACATATACCTGACTGTACCAGTTTTGTCATTCCTATATTTAATGACTACCTTTACTTGTTAATATTATTATTTTATAAGTCAGTCTTGGCCTTAAGTTTTTACATCTCTTTATCTGTATATCTGTGCATTTTTTTTTGTCCATAATATCTTCCACAGCTTTTCGCGTATTTACGTCTTTTTTGTGAGGGCTGCCAGTTTTTCTTTTTCTTTCTCTCATTCGTTTTTTTTTTCTTAAGCTATACGTCGCAGTCTTTAATCTTTCTGTCACTTTATTGGTTCTGTTTCTCAATTCTTCCAAGCACGCCGCCGAGATGGAGGAACTGGGGAGGGGGATTGGGCCTGTTGTTTGTTGTTGCTGGAGTAGTCGTGAGTGATTCGTAGAAGTTTATAGCACACACCTAATCAATCTGGGGAATAAATAACACACACAGGTTAATAGACAATTGTGAATTTATCGGCGATTATTTTTGATAATATGTTTATATTGAGCTACCAATGTCCTTGGATGAAGAAACAGAAACGAAAATATTGGTATTCGTGTTTCATTGTTAAAAAACATAAACAACAAAATCAAAACACTTTCCAGAAGTCAAAACACAATGCGATCTCATTTAGTACACACTAAACCACGTAAAGACACAACGGGGACTAAAACCATTATTTATAACAACCCTTGTAAATGTGTACTCCAATACGAACAGACCAACAAAATTTAGAATTCAGGAGCGTGATAGACATAAAAGAGACTCTCTAATTCTGATCCACCCGTCATGCTAGAGAAGACGATACGATAAACTGGAATAATGAGATTTGAACCACACAAGGAATAAGTGAAAATAAAAGACGACTTTTTCATCCACTTAATTGATAACTCACTTAAAAGCACTCAAATAAGTTGATCGGATCATAACAGGATCATATCAGTTGGTAGCATAACAGCCTTTCTATGAAGAAGACCCAGTATCGAACCTTGGCCACTACAACCACAGAAATAATTCTTCTCAGGAGTTGTGCGATGACGTCAGTACATTAATAACCGAAACTTAGGATAAAAATTAGTTAATAATAATCAGTATTTAATAATTAGACTTGAGTGATCGTATAGGCTTATCAGTCGTGACAACCTTATTGTAAGTACGTTGTTTGTTTGTGTTTCTGACAACATAATCAGCGCTGGCGTTATCGGAATAGGTATAGCACACAACCATCTCTAGAACGGCAATCTAAACATAATTATTAAATTATTCTTCAATGTTGCTGTATGTTTATAATATCTTCTCTCTTGTTATGTTTCTACTAACTGACCAGTGAGCATGTCACTGGACATTCAGTTCCCTCTCTGTATAGTAGTAATCTCTAGTTGTTGTTGTTTTTTTCGGAAAGTGTTGAGTATTTGATACAGTTATTAAAAAACATGAAAATACACATTTCTAAAATATTTTGGAAAATAGGCCACTGCGGGGTATAAGCGAGGCATGAATTCGATAGATTGCAAGTGTTGTTTTTTCAGGAATCTTCCAGAAGCAATATTCTCATAAAATTATTATTAAGTTTGTAAAAATATACAAGTTACATCAAACCTAAAACACTTAAAACGGTAATAACTCAGAAGGAGTTAAAAAATAAATCATAGAAAAACATCAGATGGAAGGTACTGTCGTTCTGGTACTCAACATGGGGAAAAGAAAATCAGGAAAAAGGGGCAGATTTAGATAAATAAATGGGCAGATATGAGAACTTTAATTGCCTGTTGAAAGAAAAGGAAACGACGTTTCGGTTTCTAAACTGAGGCTTTCTTCAGGCAGTTTCAGCCCTTTTAAAAATCTCAAACTATCTATACTCTGCCTAAAGTTCCACTGAAACTACTAATAAAAGGCACACTTTTCGAGCTTTAGCAAAGCGACAAATAACAAAAGAAAAGCCTACAGTTAGAAGTAGTCCAGATACTACTGCTGCTAAAACAACTGAAAAGTGGCAGCTTCTAATGATAAAGACAACTTTAAAGAAGGAAAGAAAACGAAAATAGATGTGTACTTGGTTTCGAGGATCTAGCTAAATAACTAAAATCGACCCAAATGTGCGTCATTGTTGTTGATTGGAATGGGTCCAGTACTACTGCATACATTTGACATTCCTTAAGAGACAAAGCACGGAAATTCACAAGTTATTTCTCAAGAGGGCTTGTCAATAGGAAAAAAAAAGTACAATACAATGGCTTGAATTTTTGGTCACATGAGATTCAGTGTTTTGTTTTCGCCACGCTCCAAGATTTTCGTCACAGGTAATTCTTCACGGAACAAAAGGCAGAAAAAATTGCCAGCACTTTTTCTTACATGAAAAAAATTAGTGGCTCATCTGGAGATACCTACATATGAAACGAATTATAATTTCGACTAAAAAATAAATCAAACAATCGAACTGAAACGACTGCGCTTAAATAAGCAAGTTTTATTTGATAGAACTTATTGCTTTGAAAAACAGTTCGTAGAAGTGAAGAGAAATTCTTCACACCCGGAAACAGAAGTTTGGTGAAATTTGTTAAATATTTGGCTATGTTTGATCACCTCACATAAAAGCATGCAAATATGGAAAAAAAGTACCAAGAAAATGGATCTGGTATTTAAGTACACTCGATTCAGTGTTTTATTTCTGCTGCAAAGCTAGCTTTTCACTGTCGTAAAACGGCATACAGAACTGATTAAAAAAAAAATGTGAACACTATTAATTGGACATGAAAAGTCAGCAGACCATTTGGGGTATTTCAGTGAAAAGCATTATAACTTTGCCTTAAATTTATCAAATAATTGATACTTTTAGAACATTTGTGCTTCATTAAACAAAACATTGACAAATTGTACTTTGAAAGACGTATTGCTTTTGTTTGTTTGTTTTATTGTTATATGTGATGTGCTCATCATGAGTATCGTAACCCGGTTTTTAGCGTTATAAACTTGAAGGGCAAGACGTATTGCTTTACTAAGAGTTCGTGGTAATCAAAATATTAGCAATTTGTGGAATTCACACCCGGAGTTGAAAATTTCCTGAAATTTGCCGTATATTTTGGTCACGTTTCATCCTCTCGTGAAATGATGCTTTAGAAAAATTAGTGAAAGAAACCTATAAACACTCTATGGGGAAAAAAAAGACATCCAAAATGCAGTGATTCAGTTTTTGTCCAACAAAGTCCAAGGCTCATTGTGTTGGCTGTTGCTAGAAGTACCAATACACTTTGTTTACGTTCGACTGCATTCTAGACGTTGGCCATATAAAACAAATGTTAATGATCAGTTGGTTTGTCACAGCTACTGGACACTTACGACTGAAGATGGTGAGGACCTTACCAACGATGTTTTACCACAGAAACGATGCTAGTAATGCCAGTATAACCGAAATTATTCTGAGCAAACTTGAGGACATTTTGAGCCTCTGGAACAATTTACAAGACCAATGGAATAGCAATGGAACAAGCAAGATAGGCAAAAAAAAGTCCACAAAAAAGGAGGAGACTTAAATCCATCATTTCCTTTTTCTTTTATCTCTCCCCCCCCCTTTTTGTACCATGCAATAAAAGTTTGAATCATGTGTTGAATGATGCAGCCAACTGTGGCATGAAGAGAATGGTGTTATTCAACTTGATCCAAAGCATACATGTTTACGATTCTACTTCAACATAACGTTGAGATGTATTGCTACAACACTTTTCTCAGTTGACTTTGAAGTCATTAAGTGACAGGCAGGTGGGAGGGGTCTGTGACCTTCACTACCTAAGGCAATTTCTTCCAGAAGCCAGTGGAACATAGTTACATTCGAAGTGGGGGCAACTTCTACCAAGATGCTAAGTTTTCAACTTGTTGTATTTCACGAATTGCTGCATCAGATCAAGAAGGTACAAGATAGAATGACACGTCTCGAACTGTCCGGCTTACTTAGGTTAGAGCTATTGGTACTTCACCTTTCTTCATGTATTACCCAAGTCATTTAACATGTACAGTCGTCTGGCCTACTTAGGTTAGAGCTATTGGTACTTCACCTTTCTTCATGTATTACCCAAGTCGTTTAACATGTACAGTCGTCTGGCCTACTTAGGTTAGAGCTATTGGTACTTCACCTTTCTTCATGTATTACTCAAGTCGTTTAACATGTACAGTCGTCTGGCCTACTTAGGTTAGAGCTATTGGTATTTCACCTTTCTTCCTGTATTACCCAAGTTGCGAAAGATATTTAACGGAAATGCTCCATTGCTGAAAATATCCGCCTTTACATTTAATCTAATCTAATATATTGTTTAAACATGGCATTAACTTTAGTGACGAAGAGCTTTAAAGATCATTGTTTTCGTTACTTGTTGACGTCATGCGTCATATAGTTAGCAACTTAACTTTAGCCAGTTTTGAACTTTCATTTGTTACGTTTGTTTATTTCGTATATCTGAGCCCCTAATTTTGATCTGATAGAGCAGAGGGAAGGCAGCTAGTCAACACTACTCACTGCCAATTATTGGAGGCGCGATTTTGCAGAACGGAAGGTGATCCATGAACCCTCGGATTAATAATATCGAACGTTAACCACCAAATCACGCCCTACCTGCCATTTGTCACAAGGTTGTTAAGTTTGGTTTGTTTTCAATTTCGCGCAGTGTAAGATTAGAGGGAAGGCAGCTAGTCATCACCACCTACCGCCAACCCTTGGGCTACGCTTTTATCAACTAATATGGGGATTGACCGTCACATTATAACGCTCCCATAGTTGAAAGGACGAGCATGTTTAGTGGGACGGGTATTCGAACTCGCGACCCTTAGATTGTAAGTCAAGCGCCCTGGCCATGTCGGGCCGCACACACAAGGTTGTTAAATCATTAATGAAGTATCTATCCACAAAAAGGAAATTAATTACTGGAACAATTCAATTACTAACAAAAAAATTAACGACCACAAAAATATATTCCTTCGAACAGATCTTGGTGGTTCTGTGCCTGTGAAATTATATGTTATTTTTCATCTATATTTAATGCACTTATGTCCAGGTTACAGTCACTTCAAATAAGTAAATATTTATGTAATTATTTTCCATATTATCCTGACTAACCTTGCAAACACTTCAGTGTCATCATTCTTCTTTAAAAGTTTATCACGGCAAACATCGCATCTTATATTTAGGGTATCAAGGCAGATATTGCATCTTATGAAGTTATCACGGTAAATATCGCATTTTATGAAGTTAATCGTGGTGAATATTACACCTTGTAATGTTAAACATGGTAAATATTGTACATTACGAGATTATCAAAGCAAATATCGCTAGCATCTTGTTACATTAATCATGACAGACAGTACACTTATAACCCCCCCCCCCCAATTGCACAGCAGTAAGTATGCGGACTTATAGCGCCAAAAAACCAGGTTTCCTAAACCGTGTTGGGCACAGAACAGATAGCCCATTGTGTAGCTTTGTGTTTAACCTCAAACAAACAAACAATTAAAAAGTTATTTTTAAAGCCAATTATCGTATTTTAAGATTATTTGTGATATGCACAAGATAGGATTGTTTGAAGCAAATATAAGATAGTGCACAGGCGCCCGAACAGAGGGGGGTGGATCTCCTCAGCTTAAATTGATAAGCCTAATTCCTTTTCAGATTTAGTGTCCCACATGCCCTGCTTTCGATGCATATATGTTTCACATACGATCAGTCGTGGCAAGTTTTGCACCATCCAAAGAGTTATGAACATAAACTTTTTTAAAGAGGTCATTATTGTTTATTGAATTTCCACCAGGTGGTTCAGCGATAAGTCTGAGGGTTTATAACACTAAAAGTGGGTTTAGATGCCAAAAGTGTGTAGATCATTGTGTAGCTTTGTGTTTGAAAGCAAATATACAAACAAAATTTTTGTAATTTCCCTATTTTATGCATGGCGAAGGTAATAAGATGGAGGTCGCTGCGATAAAAATTACCGATAGGTTTATAGTATACAATGTATTACACCATATGTATTTACCGTTCTAGTCTTCGGAGATCCTCTTTAGCCAAACATGGTGTATTTACATAAATATAGCCTTACTACACGTGTAGCGTGAACTAAAGATGTAAAATGATTTGTTTGTTTTAAAGCAAAACCACATTGGATTATCTGCTGTATCCACCGCGGGAAATCGAACCCCGGATTTTAGCCTTGTACATCTGTAGACTTACCGCTGTTCCATTGGGGGAACATAAATTAGGATTTGGTTCGTTTTGAATTTCGCGCAAGACTACACGAGGGCTATCTGCGCTAGCCGTCCCTAATTTAGCAATGATGGACTAGAGCGAAGGCAGCTAGTCAACTCCATCCACTGCCAACGAATAATGGGATTTACCGTCACATTATATCGCCCCCACGGCTGAAAGGGCGAGCGTGTTCGGTGACAGGGATTCGAACCCGCGACTGTCACATTACGAGTTGATCGCCTTAATTAATCACCAGGCCATGCTAGGCCCTATATAAAACGAAATTAGCTACTAAAATTTTTATAGTTTTGAATAGTTTGTTGTTTATTCACATGTTAAGAGAGAGAGAGATTTTTGTTGTACATTTTATTTGAACGATCATAAACGCAAATTATGTAGCCCTTCCCTTATTGTTCAAAATATTTCAGAAACTCACTGAAAACAATAACAAATTAATATTTAATTTCAATTTAAAATGCTTATCTTTTATATCGGGTAGTTTCATTGTTTTTAGTAAGTGACCGTTAGTTACTGAGGAGAAATATTTTAAAATCAAGTAGTTTTAAGATGACTAGTGTTAGTTACTCATTTAGCATAACGTATTTTTTTAATCGAGGTCGCCATGGGGATCGTGTTTCACGTGCCTGCTATTGAAATTGAAATAAAGTAACTAGGCTTATCAAAATTCCAATTAATACTAGTGGCAGCGACTTTTTTAAAGATATTGTATCTTCAATCAGTAGATTTCATTTGTGACAATGTCGAATATTAGTATTCTTTAAGATATATCAATATTTTAAAAAAAATAATAATAATCTTGAAATGTGTAGAACGTCTTAGTTCCGGGTTCGAATCATGTCACCAAACATACTCGCCCTTTCAGCTGTGGGGGCGTTTTAACGTGACGGCCAATCCCACTTTTTCTTGACAAAGATTAGCTCAAGAGTGGCCGATGAGTGGTGTTCAGTAGCGCAGATAGCCCTCGAGTAGCTCTGCGCGAAATTCAGCAAACAAACATATTCAAAATGTTTAACATTTAGCATATAGTTAGTTAACTTATAACGTTAGCTCGCATATCGTTCGTATAGTTTCACGATGCTTGTACGTTAAAACTGAATTTACTTTTAGCATTTATAATAATTTCCCGCAATTAAGTTGCAACAAAATCGCTTGCTACAAAAGACGGTCGTATATTTTATGTTCAAAACATTGTAAACTTATTCTGATACTACTACACTTCAAACAAATAATAATTGCACCAGAAATTTACCTCAAAATTCATAAAAACTAAAGGAAACGACTTTTACAAGGGAAGAAAGTACACAATCTAAGGTTTATTAGAACAGAATATATAAGCATGCGAATACGAACTAAGCTTTCATCATAGGTGAAGGAACCTATAACCCGACTAAAATTTGGATTTTTAATTCGTAACTGATTTAGGCTTATTAAATTAATACTATTACACCTCTCGGCCCTCGCCTAATACCACACTTGTGATTTTAGGTTTCATTAAACATCTAATGGTCATTTAAAATAAGATATTAAGTGACTGAGTTTTGGGAATAGTATCGACTGTTAGAGAGTGTCTTCTAAAGGATACCGTCCTCAATATGGTAATTCCAGTGCAAAGTATCCTTTTTGGGGCAACAGAATCAAAAGTGCACGTTTCTGCCGTAGCACATTTCTGATCGAAACTAAATGCTTATGATCTCACCGTTATCCTTTATTGGCTCATTAATTAAACCGTTTTCTTTTAACCAAAAATATCACTTTCACAACGTACTGAAGTGAAATGAAAATCATGCGATGTCGCTAAGGTTAGTTTCAGAGGGCTTCGGATATAATACATTATAGGTGTAGGAGGCAAACTAAAAGTGGAGAGTAGGGGTGGGGGTGGGGGGTCAAGTTTTATTTGATTGAGCGAAGTAAGGAAATGTGCGACACAAGCGCGCCCATTACGGCTGGAGTCCAGGGCTCTCCCTACGGCTCTGGAAGCACCTGGATTCTAGTTTAAATTTTATGCATTCTCCTGCTTTTCCTGAGAGAAATTTTCCTAATTTTGAATATTTTTTTTCTGGGACAGATTGAAAAGTGAACCCCCCCCGCCTTCCAACGCCATTTTTACCTTCTTCCTGATATAATATCTCTGAATTTGATTTAATATTTCTGATCACTTTAGTATTGTTACATTGTATAACAGTTTTATAATCTCTAACAACTAGAATTATGTATTCCCTAAAGAGACATGTTATATTCTAAAAATTATTGGGTAGCATGTTTAATATATACGTTTCTGCTAATGTAGATTTTCACTACTATATTTTTATTATAGATATTATTTTTCATTGTTAGCTTAGTATATTGATTTACGAATAACTTAAGATATCCTAAGGTGGCCGAACCTCGTAAGATATTGTTAGGATTGTGGCCGAAAATGTTGCTAACAACAAGGATATCCAGCTGACGAAACAATGCATACTTAGCTTTATAAGCAAGAACATAATGTACTCATTACCGGGTTGATTTTTAGGAATGATCTGTGTTTGTAACTTGCTTTGAGCAGAAGTTAATATTAAATAATTCAGAGAATAGGTACTATAATTGTTTGAATGTCTGTATTTAACACCCAGCAACATAATGTCTGTGTAGGTATACTTTATTTTCCATTCTCAACCCTACGTTTATGCATAAGTGAATTATATTCATGTTACATAAAGTAACTGCAAGAGCTCAAGAACATGTTTTTAGTTTCCAAAATAACATATGCTGCTTGGCATGAAATATTGATAATATAATATTACCCCGTAACTATTTTAAGCAATTTTTTGAGATTTGATGTACACAATTAATTTTTTTTACATGGAATTCCGATGCATTGTTGTTGTTTCTATAGCGTTATAATTAAATGTAATTGATGGTTGTGACAGAAGTAATCAATTTTCCAAACAAACTTAGAAAACAATCATTTCTGAAACGGCGCAAAGTTCTTGTATTTGTTTTTTTTTCTAGAAAAACAATTTTATAATCCTGAAGCTGCAATATAAATATGCAAAAAAAAAGAAAGTTATTGTGTTGAGTAAGAAACACGTAGACATAAGCTGGTTAATCAGAAACCACATATCACATTTTTTAGCCATACATGCCTAAGAAACTTTCCTTCCATGTTTTATATTACCCCTAATATGTTTATCTTACCAGAAGTAAATGTCTGGACAGTTAGTAATTTGCTAAGGCTTCTTATGCATGAGTAAGACATAAATAAGAATCTGTGACAAGTGTAAAATGGAATGTACAGCATGTGTTAAATGTTCGTTTGATGACTCAAGTCACCCAATGAGTCGCAGAAAATGTTACATATTTTCGCCAGACTTCTGATTGTTTGTACTGATTATAAATAAAGAATAAACCAAACTTTTAAATACAAAAAAAGTACGATTAAGTAATTTCCTGTTTTTTTTTGTTTTTTTTTTTACTGGATGGGAAGTGATGAGACTTCTAGACTCGTGAAGTCGTAAGAAAAACTAACTATTTTTAATTTATTTATAAGTCAATATTGATTAGATTATGGTATAATGAAGAAAAGCTTTTTGTACAAACACTTTAATATGATTAATTCCACAAAAACTACAGCTTAGAGTTCGGTGTTTATTTTAGTCTGTTTGTCATGTTTTGAAGCACTATACGTAATAATGACACGTGGTGGCGAACAGAATGCAACCTTTGTATATGACACACTTCGGTCGTGAA
>NW_013666402.1:253272-255546 GCF_000517525.1 Limulus polyphemus
GTGGGGTGTGTGTGTGTGTGTCATTAATCCATTCTTGGGTAATCATGCAGAAAGAAGGAGCAAGATTTATTACCAAGAATTGCCGCTTTCCATAACTACATTAATATCAAAAGAAAATCTCTAAGATAATTTTACTTTTCTCTTACGTATGATTTTTTTCTGTATTTACGAATCTATTTTCTTACCTATAATTTTCTAAGTTTTTTAAAAGTGCAATATATTTATGTTTCTCTAACATTTGAGTATTTTCTACTTTGATGAACAATAATATTTATTTACTGCTGTTTTGTGAGAACATATCTATATTTGTAGCGTTATATGAAGTTCATATAAATATAAAGCAACATTTCCAATACGTATAGCGTTTGTACGCTGAAACATCGTAAAACTGACGTCAGAAATTTGGAATGTGAATTTATAAGTTACGTTTTTCAAACCTAGATGGCACTGTGCGAAAGTATGTGCTAAATAAGTGATTAATATGTTTAATTTTTTTTTTTTTCATATCAGTATCATTATTTGTTCAGATCTTACGAGTCATTTTCACTTGTTTCAGGTTAGACTTTGGCCGTACTCATGCTTCCTGCAACGGATCACATGTCTCGCAAAAAATAAGATGTATAGATTCCTTGTAGAGATGTACATTAGGAAATTTCTCCTGACAGAAACTCTTAGAAATCAAGCATCCTATTAACACATTTCATGCAGCCATCTGTACAACTACAAATGTTATCAACGTAGTAAACCCTAACTAATTATTTTACACTCTCAATTTAACTTCTTTTTTTTATATAAATCATCCAGAATATTTGATTTTTGTCCAAATTTTAAGCTAAGAGACTGGATTACCAGATCCTGATTCATTGATCTGAACTTCATTGTTTATCAGAACAGTTTCTTATAATACTGACCATGAAATACCAGCCAGGAAAATTTCGCCATATGTCTATATACCTAATATCTGACTGAAATTCTTTTGTGATCCTGATGATAAAGTAACTACAAAAAACCAGTTCAGTTCATGTACTTTTAGTTTGTTTAATTATTAGATACTTGAACAATTTGAATTATTGATGTACCCGTTACTGTTATTAGTATTGGAATTTATCTGGGCTCTTTATCATAATGTTTATGTTCAGTGTGCTGATCAGCTATTAGTCAGTAGCTTGTATCTCATAAAATGTCTTCTTTTTTTCTTTTTTTTCAGATGGCAGAGGGGAAAAGGAGCCAGGTTGTTCTTTTAGATAATCACAACTTGGATATATTGATACAGGTAAAACATTTATGCTGTTCATGATCAATAAAAGAAGCATTACCTTTGTACAGTTAGATAATATTGAAGAAAAACAATCAAGCCAGAAATATAACACCCCCTTCAAGTAACTTACTGATATCTCGCATTAAAGTTGATTTGTACTCACTATCATGGGAATGCATTGACAGCATTTCCAAACACTACACACAATGTTAGGGCAGAGGGCACAAATATAAATTTTGACAGGATAGCAGCCATCTTCAACATGGACAGTTTTATTTTTTTAACGGGGAGGTTGGCCTTTAGAATGGGTTGTCTTTGGATGTGGAGTATGCAGTGAATTTAAGATAGTTTAAATTATCAGGGCTAGATTTGAGTTTTTTATTTTAATTTAGGTGGGACAGTCTAAATTGACCAATAGGTCCTAGTTATACATTAAATATTAAATGTTATAAATAATGCTAAATTTTTTTAGCCAGAAAATCTTGTGAGCAATTTTAAATGTTCCTGTACAAAAGATTTACCAACTTAATTGAAATGTTTTTTATTCAAAGAATAAATTATATTGTGTTAACAAGTCAGGTTAGTGATATAAGCAACATATTTAAAGGAAGTAAGACAAAAATTAATAAAAATCATCAATGGGTGAATATAAAGTATCACATGCAACAACTTATTATAATATTGTATTATAATTATTATGTCTTATCACTAGGCTCTTTTTTTCTCTCACAAAATTGCATTTTATAATTTTCAGTAATATCATTTCACATCACACAAACTAAACCAATTCTTTGAATTATCTATTTAATATTTTTCACATGAAAGTGGATAGAAATTGATGATTAACAATCAAATATAACATAAAATGATTCCAACTTTGTAAGTTGATTATATAGTATGAGAGAGACAGATTTAAAATAACATAACGTTTTGGGACAACATGGGACATATTGGTCCATCTCAGCTGTTCCATTCTCTAAACGAAATCAAAGTAATAATAAAATTTTAAAAAGTCT
>NW_013666402.1:256546-269269 GCF_000517525.1 Limulus polyphemus
TACACTGCTTGGATGGCTTTAGGCACTGATCAACTATTACACCAAGATCCCTTTCTTTCATGACACTGTTAAGGTTATTCCCATCCAAATTATACTTGTAATTCAAATTATGATAACCCTCATGCATTATCTTACATTTATTATAATTAAAACCCATCTGCCATTTATTTGCCCAACTCACTAAATGATCTAAATTCTTTTGTAAATCAGCAGCATTCTTCACAGCTAGCAACATCAAAGATCTTAATATCATCTGCAAATTTAAGTAATTTATTAACTATTCCTTCATCTACACCATTGATGTAAATCAAGAAGAGCAAAGGTTCTAAGACTCGGCCCTGAGGTACCCCACTTGTGACGTTACAAACTCCATTTGTAACAACCCTCTGCTTTCTTCCATCCAGCCACTCTTTCATCCAATTTGCTAACTTATCTCCCACACCTACAGAAATAATTGTTTTACAAGCCTTTTATGAACCTAACATCAAACCTAATAGACCAATGATCACTTGCACCTAGATGTTCCCCAATTTCCACCCTCTTGATCAATTCTATATTGAAGTTATGGCCTTTTTTCTTAAATGCTTTTATTAACTCCTTGTAATTATTACTTAGCTCCTTTGACCTACATTCCTCTACATCATTAACCCCTACATGAACCACAAAAACTGCATCTCTGCTAGCCCCTTTATTATATCTTTTGCTCTGTCAGTTATATCCTCCACCTGTGCCCCTGGGTAGCTTAATCTGATTCTTTTCTCCCTATTTATGCCACAGACTATCCTATCCATATGCCTTGTCAAGAAATCACCTTTAACTGTAACCTCTTTATCACCCACATCCTTTTGTTTTCCTTCCCTTCAATAGTTCCTCGTCTGCAGAAGTCAAGGGCTGAAATTTATTGCTCAACAGAATAGGCTCATTATAACAAAACTCACTACTTTTAGCCCTAATAGTACTCTAACTACCCGAAATTCGTTGTTAGCTGATATATTCATATTCTGTGTATGTAAAAACTTAAGCTCCTCTTGAAACCTTGCTGCCATTTCCAATAATCTACACTTCTCTTTATCTGTTGCCTCTACTTTAACTATGATAGCCTCCAAGTTCTCCTCCAACCTACAAACTCTACATAAAACTTGCACATCTTCATTACCAAGTCCCAAGTTCCCAAATAAAACCCAGTTGGTAGATATACATCGTTGTAAAGATGAATACATGAAAGGTTGGAGATGGATGAAAGGAATCTGGCTTTGTAAATAGATGAAAATGATTTGTTAATTGAACTAATGACAGATTGAATTAATATTAGTTTTAGTAACTACTTTTTAAAAATTAAGTTTAGTGCAGAAATTATTTTGAATAGCTTTATCTTATAGATAAGGGAAGTTATATAAACATGTATGAAAGTATAGTATAACTAAGTACACTTAATGGACTGAATATAGCAGTTTTCAAAACAATATAATATTTATCATTTGAAGTTCTTGAAAAACTGAAAGTAGGAATATGTAATTAAAGAATATCACTGATATCACATGTAGAAAAAATACATATTTATGTGAATGATTACTTTGTATGAGTAGTTCAGCTTTTATTCATTAACCTTCTCTAGAAAAATAGTATTCTAATCATAATGTATGGTCATATGGAAGAGAAAACTAATAGAAAACAAAATTAATGAGCATATTTGTGCCTAAATCAAAGATTGTTAGAGAAAATATTCACTCTATTTTCAATTTTTTTTAAGATGAAAAATATTTTTAATCTCTCTTAATGTAGATTTAAAGTTTGAAGTAATAATAGATTCTGGTTGAATATTAATCAGATTTACATTATATAGTTATCCAATAGAATTTTACATGTTCGGTGTCTTATTTTGTTGTCAATCTTCATAGTTATTATATACATTCGTTTTATAAACATGTATATTGTTACTCTTGCTACTCACTGATAAACAGTGAAAAAACATTATGATGGGTTACTTTTTATATTTGTCAGTAACATCATCTATACTTTAGATTTGCTTTCTGTTTTTCTTTGGTATTAAGTACAATGCTTTGTTTTAATTCAGTTAAAACAACATTCATAAATTTTGTTTCCTTTTTTAATTAGATTAATTTAACTAGCTGAATGTTTTCTGTTCTAAAAGATGTGTTCTTTTTTTTTTCTATTTAATTTGTTCATCATCTTTATAATTAATTTTATTTTTGAATAGTATGCTAATTACCTACATCTTTATGTTCTCTCTTGTAAAAGTTTTCAGTAATACTGGATCATTGAACTTAGTCCATGTGTTTCATCATTATAAACACATCAATGTTTACTTTACATAAGATCTATTGAGTCAAGCATTATTTACCACAACAATTTTATTTACTCTAAAGGTGATTTAAATGGATAATATTTGAATCTGTTGAGATACTTAGAAAAATTTTGATTTGTTTAACATTATAACATTTTTCTGTTAACCACAACTTGTAAGGTGTTCTAAGGTAAACAGTTAAAATATAGTTTTATAGAGTTTTTTTTATTTAAGGTGTAATTTTAGGAAAAAAAAGATTGCAATAATCATGTTATTTTTTCATAGAAAATAACTTTAAAACCAAAAAAATGTTAAATTCTTAATTTTTATTTCAGAATTTTATCCAAATTTTGAAACCATTCTAAATTTATCAGTAATTTTGTTAGAAATGAAAAAAATCCGATATGCGTTACTTTTTGTGACTGATTCTGAACATAATTTAGGTTAAACAATTTCTTTTTGAAGTGTAATAAACGGTACACAACTTCACATTTCATAGCAGATTGTTGTATCACATTCAGGGGCAAATTAGCCCACCAGGACACTGAGCATTTTCTTGGTGAGCCTGTGCATTTGACATATTCTTAGAATTTGATTTGAAATTTTAAATGTTTAGACAGTATGCAACATGTGACATTGGCTGGGCTGCTCCTTTAATCCCAATCCACCCCCTGATCACAATTATCTTAGTTATTAAGGATTCTAAACTAGATGTGTGTAAAAACCTGTTATTTAAACGATTCATATTTTTCTCATTCCCCCAAAAAGCTTTTTATTCAATACTAGAATTTGACTAAGCCTGTTAGAGCTAAAAGGCTGTGAGGAATTCAGTTTGTAGGTAATACTAATTATATGTGACTTTTAAGTGGAGATGCCCGAGCTTTTTTAAGTTTAGCAATTAACGTGAAACAACTTTAGATAGTTTACACCTTAACATTAAAAAATCGTTTTCAGAAAATAATATTTCAAAACATAAAATAAATTCTCAGAAATAAATTTCATAAAATATTGGCAAATACAAATAAATACCCTGTGTTTTTAAAGTTCAAACAAGCATTAAAATACTTCATAATACACCTAAAAGAAAGTCGAGAGAATTTAAACATGTCATAAAACTAGTGACAGTTTTACTTTTCATTTAAAAAGAAAGTAGCATAAATATATATATATTTAAAAGTACAAATTCAAGTATTATATATATGGTGTTTATGATTGAACTTCTCTTTCTAATTTTCAGCCCAAGCTCTATGCTGGAGAACTCTTAGACATGGTGGCATCACATTTTAGCTTAAAAGAGAAAGAGTATTTTGGTTTAGCGTTTCTTGATGATACGTAAGTGTCTTTATCTTTGCAAACTAGAAGCTCTAACTGTCTATGTACTTTTTCTTCCCTAGTTTTAGTCTAAGTTAGTTTTTACCAGTAATATACCTCATTAATTCCGCGAGACTAACTAATCAGATGGTAATGAAGAATTAATTATTTGGCCAAAGGGAGAAACGGAGCTAATGTGAAGACTGTCATAATTAACTTCTAATGATCCATATAGATCAAATTCACATTTGTTTTCAGACTCAAAACCTTTTATTGTTCACCATAAATTTTGGATCAAACACTGTCTTTACTTTTAAAGCTTTAATTTAACAATGTTCATATTTCTTTAAACTTGTATCATCTAATTAACATTTATGAAAGAGATTTTAGATCGAATGTTGTCACATTTGTAAAACCATTTAACTAAGTGATGACTGTGCTTATATCCCTTGTCAACTTACGAAGTGAGTTGTCATTTTCAATTATAAGGAACATATTCGTAAACTGTTAGCATCTTCTAATGTTTATAATTTGTCACATTTTCGTGAAATAATTATTGTATTTTCTTTATAAAGTTAGTATCTTATATCACGAGTTTATATACCATTTTGTGTAGGGACTTTTTCTTTGTAATTTGTATACTAATAGTATTACTTACTTGTTGTTTTTTTTTAGTATTTTATTAAGTTTTGCCTTTGAAATTATAATATTACAATACTTAACCTCCCCTAAACAGTCTTAGTAATTGATAATACATTACTAATTAAGGTCAGTAATTTGAGGGTTAATGCCACTAACTACCACTTGAGTGATGTTTAAATACAAATATAACAAATTACAGCTCTCAGTCGTACAAAAGGTTACATTTTAAACATTCATGAAGCTTTAGAAGATAATTGTATCGCTAACGTTTCTTCGGAAAGAAATTATACGGAAAATTAACTAACGACCAGATACGTAACAATATTGTTTCTTGTTTTATGCTGTAAAGTCTGTTTTTTTTAGGATTATATTTGTTAGTCTTATTCTACCAATTCTGAGGCATTCTGATTTCCAAGATTTTTCCAGTAGTTCTTTTTTTTGTGTTTGAATAATTGATTTTGTTTCTTTTCATGCTTCCTAAGTGTTTTGTAATTAGTACTTGTTCTGTAAGTGCTATTTGTTTCAATTTTTTTTATCTGTCTTTATTATTACGGCCATACTCGTCTATGATTTTATCTCAACACTTTTTTTTCAGCTGTTCTTGTTTTTCAAACGCCTATGAATTGAAGCCTCACACCTGTCCCCTGGTGGGACAGCAGTAAGTTTGCGTATTTACAATGCTAAGATCAGTGGTCGATTCCACACGATGGACACAGAATGTGACTGTGTTCTAAAACAAACGAAAACCTTACACCTAGATCGTATGTATATCACGTTCGCAAAGAGTGCTGAGAAAAATACGTTTATTAACTATGATATAAGATATCAAATCTTAAAAATCCCGAATAAAATAGAACATTTTCCGTTTAGAAAGCAATAATATCAAATTGTATATATACTTTTATATTAACGTATATGGTATTGTTACGTCTCCGTTCGTTAGTTGATTTTCCGTAACTTCGTTCCCACGAAACTTTAGCGACACAAGCCCTTTCTTAATAAAACTGGTTTATTCTTTCTGAATATAACTTTACCGATACACTTATTTTCAACAGTCGCGCTATAACAACGAACGTGCTCAACTTCAACAATACTCTCTCACTGCAGTTCAATTACTCACTACACTGTTCCCGTCACGTTGTGACCATCTTATATATACCAGACTACCCCCCAATCTAGTAAATGCTAGGGCATTCACGAAGGTTCGAGAGAAGGAGTGGCGTGATACTAGTCACGTGACCTCGCTGACGCAACAGTATTCTGAGGTAAACTAATTTCTTCTCTCTTCGTACATACTATATAGGTCCGCCTAATAACGGCAGGACCAAACAGGAGATTTTAGAATAATCTGAAAATTTATCAGAGCTTTAAACAGTTAAATATAAATAGACTAGACGCGTGTGATGATAAATGCAAAACTATTTATTATAACGCAAAGTAAAACAAAAACAACTGTTAATGTAGTTGTATAGACGAGAGGATAATTGCTTCTGCTGAATCAGTGTTGAATCGGCAGCTCTCGTTCACTGAGGTTTGGTCTCTGTCGAATTCAGCACGATGACAACCAAGTAAAACTCTGTAGGACTATGGTTCCTTTGTGTTGTGATAACGTCATTACGTGACTGGTTCGTTTCCCACAGCATTCATCGGCTGTGACACACAGATATTATCCACTCGGCCATGAATCGACGTTGCAGTCTTTGATGACCCTTTCAATACGGATTTAGCACAATATCCCTTTGGGTAGAGTACATATTATAGATTCATAACAATAAAGATGAGTCAGCAGGCCTAAGTTGAATGGATTAATGTTCACTTGAAAAAAAAACACCAAAGGAGCATTACAACCTTATCAAGAATTTGTAGGCGGTACTTCTCTTTCCCTTTACATAAAAGTTTGTCCAAATATTCTTCTGAGGGAACTTGTTTTGGCTTAGTAGAAATTTTAAAACTGGAAAAAAGGCTGGATTAATTTACGTCCAAGTTCTATAGGACAACACAGTGACAAAGGTTCTGCTGGTTTATTGACATGACTTTTTGTGTCAATAAACGTTGATCATCATTATTATTGTTTTTCTTAGTACCCGTATATTCTTCATTGTAGGTTTAGAGTGCCAGTTATATACGCTCTTTTTTTTTTTCTCGAGTAAATCGTTTGAAAAGTAGTTCGGTATATATCTTATATAACCCTGTTTCGTAGTGTGTAATAAAACAGATCCAACTTCCTAATCTCCACTTATAGAAAAGTAATGCGTGATTTAACCTGATGATTAGTTTGTTTGTAATTAAGCACAAAGCTACACAATGGGCTATCTGTGCTCTGCCCACCACGGGTATCGAAACCCTGATTCTAGCGTTGTAAGTCCGCAGACATACCGCTGTGCCACTGGGGAGCTAACGTGATGAATCCTTCTGTCGTGTTTTAGTTATACAGTTGTTGAGACATAAAATTTCACTTCAGAAAAACGTGTCCTAAAACTCAATAATACTGATTGATTTTTGTTATTTATAGTTTTTAAAACTCGGTATATTACCGTTCAATCATGTTCCGCTTGGACTAGACGTTAAAGGGTTTGTTTATGTGCTCGTAACACACCAGATGGGGTAAAACCTCAACTTATGGAAGTTAAAAGCCAAGCAGTTTGAGCTTGAATCTGAGCTTTGCTATGTTTTAAAGAACGGTAATTCGCGTAATTGTGTCAGGCTTTCAGAAATTGTAATTTTATCTAATGGTTTGGTTAAACCGTTTTTATCGCGCTTTCATTTTTCCTCGTTACTCTCAACATAACATAGTTATTGAAAAACTATAATCTCACGTGACTGTCGCTAGGTAGCTTTATAGTATTTCTTCTGACGCATAACGTAAATTTTGTACCTACAGAATATCCTTCAGAAACACATTTTAGTCTAACAACAAATGATATCGGGCGTGAAAAGGGGGGGGGGAGGACTTGTATCTGTTAGAGTATTCAGCTGTTTTTTTTTCGTTCTATCTCTCATATGTATGTATGCGTTTTCAGTTGATTATTTTGTAACCTAATCTTCTTGTACTTATTCAAATATATTATTAATATATGAAAAATGAAATGTGTGGTACTATTTTCTGTGATATTATTATTCATAGCATCTTTACTTTTGGCACCATGACCTAGTTTGCAATGTTTGAAATTATTATTACCTCGGATATTTCTTCCTACTTTGCAAAATGTTGCGTTATTTACTTCTGAATTTTTACTGCACGTGTTAATATAAGCGCAGTAATAAAATAATAAATGAGATTGTTGATGCACACACCACTGTGATTTGTCACAAGTTTGGTGTTGTCAAATTATGAAATAAAGAGAATAAGTACTGAAGTTCATTGTCTAAAACTTCTTGCGCGTAAATGAAACGTTAGCGTTTGATGTACGTGTGTGGTTTGTTTTGGCTAAAAGCCACACTTTGGGCTATTCGATGTGCGTGTGTGATTTGTTTTAGCTAAAAGCCACACTTTGGGCTGTCCGATGTGCGTGTGTGATTTGTTTCGGTTAAAAGCCACACTTTGGGCTGTCCGATGTGCGTGTGTGATTTGTTTCGGTTAAAAGCCACACTTTGGGCTATTCGATGTGCGTGTGTGATTTGTTTTGGCTAAAATCGAAGAATCGAACCCCATATTTTAGCATTGGAAGTCCGTAAACTTGCTGCTGATCCACCGGAGGACAGCGTTTAATGTTATTTCCGTTTAAACCGTAATCAAACCCTAACAAATTATTCGTCGACGAGAAATGCCAGTGTCTGTTAAAAATTTTAGTTTTGTAATAATAATCGTGTTTGTACATCATAAAGTGGAGGTCAGACGTGTTTAAGTGATCGACGTAGGTGAGTCTTCGAATCCGAACATTTATGTTCACGTCCTGTAGCTGCAAAAAACTTTGAAACCGTAGGTGCATTTAATAATAACTTTCAAAAGTCCTCTAATCGGTTAGTCAAGAGTTGGCGCTTGGTACTTTCCTCTAGTCTGTTAATTAGTTATGCGCAAAATAGCCTTTGTGTAGCTTTGCGAGAATATCTGAAATAAATATAAGTTAAAAGAAAGTTATCCTTTTGTTTAATATATTACATAATATTTGCTGAAAAAGCAATTTTAATTCGATAATTTTTGTGAATTTTCAAAGTGTCTGTAATTAGACAAATGAACCAAACTAAAACATAAGTACCAATATTATAAAGTGCAAAAAAAAAAAAATAGACTGTTGTACAGAGGGGAAATTGCACTGTGTAAGAACAGTTGTTCCTGGCCCTATTCTCCTATTAAATATATTTCTTCCAACGTTGTTCGTGTTTGTTCTGATAGACAAGATTACATAATGTGAGCCAGTACCGCAGATTCTATTAACACAAATTCCTGCGAAGGACGAGGAGGTCAGTTTTAGATCACTTTAAGTTTCTTCGTGTGTTATACGATTATGTGAAAAATAAAAACTAATACATTTAATGTTGAAAATACTCTTATTTTCTGGTACACATCATTATTATAAGGTGTATTATAGAATATATAAACATCTTTTTTTTAATTTATTGTAAAAATAGAATCGGTAGATCATTCTAATGATTATACGATCACTTGCTTTCTTTCGTGACCTTTCAGAGTAGGTGTTTAGTTGATACTTAACTAGATTTGGTGAGAATTGTAATGGATCAGTTGGAAGTATCTAAGTTAAAACATTCAGACCCTGGAAAGGTTCAATTCTAAGTACAGAATTATATTTTTCATATGAATCATGATGGGTTAACATTACACTATGTACCAATAGTTGTGACTTCACTTCAAGAGAAACTACCCATTGTAAATGGTGATAACTCATGCAAAAGGAGTCGGATTCACTGCTCTGTTCATTTCTTGATGGTGTTAACTGCTACAGACGATGTCAGATTCTCTGCCCTGACTTATCTTGATGGTGTTAACAGCTGCGGGTGTCAGATTCTTTGCTCTGCCCTTGATGTTGCTAACTGCTACAGATTGGGAAAAATTCTCTTCTCTGACCTACCTTGATAAGCTGTAGCAGAAGATGTCAGATTCTCTGCTCTCTCCTCTCTTGTTCAGTCCACTCTTGATGGTTTTAACTACTGCTGAAGGTGCCAGATTTCTTGCTTTATTTGGTATTATTATTTTTGTTACATATTTAAGATATTCTCCATGAGTCGTTGTGAATGGTGCTGTTCTCGTCACCAGTAACTTTGGCTAGAAAACTGTTGGTATTATAATCTTTATCACTTCGAGGTTTCAGGTGTTCTTGTTTCGTACTCCGCTCGGTTATTAGATGATGTCCAGCATCATGACATGGGTACTGATAAGACATTCACTATGATACATTCCTTTGATGGCCATTTTCCAGAATCATGACATCGGTACTGATAAAATCCCCGAAATAATATTTTTTTTGGGGAATGACTTTCATTCTACGCCCACTAAATCAAAAGGAGAGTCCAGCATCATGACATCGGTACTAACTAAATCCTCGTTATTATATATTCCTATCAGAAACTTTTGTGACACCACATTTTCTATCTTCTAGAACATATTTGAAACATCCAATCTCAGTTGTATCAAGATATTTGGAATTTTGAGAAATTTCTGTTACTAATTTTTGCGAGGCTCTATATATGATACTTCACGAGTTAAGTTATTTACTCGATCGTCATGGCCAGGTTGTTAGAGCGCTCGACTCGCAATTTGCGGGTCGCAGGTTCGAATCCCCGTCATACCAAACATACTCGCCCTTTCAGTCGTGGGTGCGTTATAATGTTTTGTTGGTAAAAGAGTAGCCCAAGAGTTGGCGTTGGGTGATGATGACTAGCTGCCTTCCCTCTAGTCTCACACTGCTAAGTTAGGGACGGCTAGCGCAGATAGCCCTCGTGAAGATTTGCGCGAACTTCATAACAAACCAAACCAGATACTCGATCGTTTCTACGGGTATTCCTGATATATAAATGCTATAAAAAAACTACAATTACCTACCTTTACCACTGACTCTCGTCTTACTTAATACGTTGAGAAATTTCTCGATGTCAGATTAAATTGCTGTAGATCAACTTCGATACTTGTGATTTTATTACCGTGACTGCAGTATTTATTCTTAACACCGAGATATAAGAACTGATATTTTCTGTGTTTAGAAACCCCAACTCAGCCTGCTTTTGCATTCTAATATCCTCCTGTGTTGTATCATCCACCATCAACTGGCAACAGAAAAATAATATATGCACTTGTATCATTCAGAAGAAGTCGAGTAATTTGATATAGTGAATCACTTGAACATGATACAAGTCGAGAGTAATCTTCGTTTCGACTCTCTTTTACACTGAATTTGTTTTGTGTTTCACGAGAAACATTTCACTATAGAAGAAAGCATTCCACACCAAATAAACTAATACCTGAACTACGATACCATAGCTGTCCATATAATCACTTAGCTCGCAAATATGCTTATTTGTGGCTTAGTGATTAGCGTATTTGGCTGCTTACCGAAATGTCCATGTTTTAAGCCGCGATGTGCAGCTGAACACCCTCCGCACTTTCAGTTAAGGGAGAGTGTTATATAACAGAGGCAATAAATCCCGTTATTTAATCAGGAATAGCTATGCACGTAAACGGAGGGTACTTCTGACTGGTTGCCCTCCCTTTAGACATTAGTTCTAGATCAGGGCTGACTATGCTTGAGTCTTGGGGTGTCTGATCTGGCCGTTTAACACATGTACCGCTTAAGAAAATACCAATCACTAATCTAAAGCAGTTTAGTCCCCCGGTGGAACAACGGTAAGTCTACGTTCTTACAACGCTAAAATTTGGGGTTTGATTCCCCGTGGTAAAAAGAGGACAGATAGTTCATGTGTAGCTTTGCGCTAAAACAAACAAGCACATTGGAGTTATTAATGAAGCACACACACCCAGCGCCACGAGCTATATAAAAATTGGAAAATATTAGAATATCGTAATGCTCAGTCATTAAATTTAGAGCTAATTTTTATCAAATGGTTAAGCCAATATCTTCTTTGAGAAAAGGCTTTATTTCGGTCCCAAATTTCCCTTTGTAACCTTGGTGAATAAGAGCTCACAGGAACATATGGGATTTTGTTTTTTCTTCCGTTTAATACACTTTTTATGTACCCAAATATGTATCAACTTAAATTGTTAACCAAGAAAAGTGTTCTCTATTTTATGTTGAGTATACGTCTTGTAATTACATATAAACAGAACCACTATCCTTAAACTTTTACAGCTTGTTTGTGTTAAAAGCCAAACTTTATAGTGCCGGAGCCCTGCCAAGATTTGTTAGACGTGTGACGTCACCATCGAGATAAAGATTTCGTATTCAAAAGCTAATTTGTGCGCCCACTTTTAAGTAAAGAAAATATATATAGCACCAATTATTTGAGACTACGTACATTAGTACTAAATTGAATACGGATATAGTAGCAAGTGAAAAAACGCATCTCAACTTCCTTCGAATTAATAGGCAAAGAGAAAAATAACAACTGTGTACCAAATTAAATTCACTAACATTAAAACAAGTTTTAAAATCGCATATCCTATTAATTTATTATCTTTCTAATTGCACTATAATATCAACAACCTTGACCCTTATAATGCCTTGCATACCTTCTATCCTGCCAACACGAATACCTGAAAAAAAAACGACCTTCTATGTACATTATGTAAATAATAAGTTTTAAACACACATTATGATTGTATAATTTACTACCATATTCGTGTGTTTTAATAAACATGACGCATGACGAAAAAGAAAATTCCACATTTTAACGCGCTGACACATGCTCTTGAGCCGGAATGGTCGGATTGTGCCTGACGCCAGTTCCTGACAAAGAGTAACTAGTGAACACAGGGGATCACACACCTTGAGTGTTTGGTTATGAAACATTTAATTTCAGGTAAACTGAATAACCCTGTGACGTACATATTTTTAGTTTTTGAAGGTGTCGGGATTCAGCTCCAATTTCAGGTGTTCATAGAGGTGCTCTGCTGCGATCCAGCAGCACTACACCCCTGATTAAAAGGTCATATTAATTAAGATTGTGTTGAAAACAAACAAGCAAGTATTAAATAGTTACATAATCCATTCAACTCGAGCCAGTGGTAATAGTTCTGAGTGTGTGAACGTATTGGCTCACTGCTCTGTAATGTCAGTTGTACCGGAAATGACTGCCACGAGTTAGTTGGTCATGTCGCTTGACTTAGTCATTTTCGACGTCAGGTGCGATGAAAATGAGTGAGAAACAAATTAAAAGGTTCATGTACACGTGTACACCAGTCAAAATAAGGTAGTTGTTAGACTTGAAAAGCCTTTTCAGAAAGGAGGGAAAGTTTCTTTTGGTACGTTTTGAAACAGACGACAGAGGTCACTCTTATATATATATATATAGACACACACACACACACACACACACACACACACACACACACACAC
>NW_013666402.1:269348-271828 GCF_000517525.1 Limulus polyphemus
CACACACACACACACACACACACACACACACACACACACACACAATGAAGAATTCACAATGAAATCCTCAACACGTAATTTTGAAAGTGACACCTGAGCTTAGAGATTACGTATAGGTGTGAGATACAGTAGACAGAGAGCGTGATATTTAAAGCGAGGACAGATATTTTAACAGGCTCGCGTTGCTGTCCGTGATTAAAATGTGTCAAGGTAAAACTCACTTTACTTCGATAAGTACAACGGAGTTTTACATTTGATAGTCTTGTACATCAGATAACTTTGTTTCCGTGGGAACTGGAGTAAAGTAATGACAGAACTCAGTCATATGCATATCAAATTGAAACTTTTTTTTCCCTTTAGGCTAGGAAAAGTGCTTTTAAAATAAGTATATAAATACAATTTAAAATATCGACGCTTTTCATGATCAGAATTTTAATAGATGTGCCTGTTTGTTTTAGAGCAAAGACACGCATTCCGTTCTCGGAGAGCCCGGCATGGCCAGGTGGTTAGGTCACTCGACTCGCAATTTGCGGGTCGCGGGTTCGAATCCCCGTCACACCAAACATGCTCGCCCTTTCAGCCGTGGGAGCGTTATAATGTGACGGTCAATCCCACTATTCGTTGGTAAAGGAGTAGCCCAACAGTTGGCGGTGGGTGGTGTTGACTAGTTGCCTTCCCTCTAATCTACGACTTCAAAATTAGGGACGGTTAGCGCAGATAGTCTTCGAGTAGTTTTGCGCGAAATTCAACAAACAACATCCCGAAAGAAATATTAAAAAAAAAAACTAGAGCTGAGGGTCATTTCAAAAGACCACCGAGTTCAAGAGGTTAATGTATTAGGAAGATAACTGTAACAACTGTCGATGTAATTACCTGAAATTGCCTTATGTAAAGACAGTTGCAAGTAAAAAAAACTGATTATTTGTGTTGCATCTGATATAACATATATCGAAATATATTGTATAGAGAGTGATGAATCAGTGCATTATAATTATTAGTTATATTGTAATTTTTTTATAATACTTATTCCTAGGTAGTACGCCTATTATGTCTTTAATGTTAGCTACATTATTTCTCGAGTTTTTTGTTTCCTTCTCATCTATGTAGTTACAGCTTGCTTTGCTGAGAAGTCATTGATTATAATGTAAACGGTTAAGAAAACAGACATATATAGGTTACAGTGTAGACGTGTATTTGTATGATTTTTTATTTTGAACATCGTTGTTTATTATTATTACACTATGTTCTGACTACTGCGGGTATCGAAACTCGATTTTTAGCGTTATAAGCTTTCATGCTTGCCGCTGAACTAACGAGGGTCGACTTTGAATAGGATAAATAACACAGGCCTACGAATTTAAGTTTCATGAAAGTTGTTTTGGTTTTAATAACGGATTTTTCATGATTCAGCTATGCAGATTTAGAAAATAATATTCATTTTTCTTCTATCACGTAAGGATTTTTTTACAAATCTGGAAGAAAAAATCTTACTTGGATCAAATTATTATTTCGTTTACCACATTGAACATTTTTAGTATTATGTGTGTTTCTCGTGGGTTCTAGAACGATCGATAAGAACTTTCACGTCGCGATTGGTCTAGAGAAATCTATAGCCAGTGGTTGTGAACATTTTAAGCATAAAAAATCTGACCCGATTTCAATGAAAATGATTCACTTATGTAAAAGTACAAAGGACGTTTTGTGAAAAACCTGTACGTGATGGAGAAAAAATGGATATCATTTTCGGATTCAGCGTGCATGAATTACTGGAGAACATGTAAACATTTCAAAACAATAAAACCATCGCAGGCCTGTGTAATTTACCTCTAATGTATTCGCAGTAGAGAAACCGCTTCGAAGGTTGAAAGTTATTGTATTTATATACTTCTGGTTCATTATCAATAGGAAGGAAAAGTTTTTTGATTTTCTGCAAAGCTACTCTTGGGATGTCTGCTCTGCTCTAGCCATACTTAAATTCTGAATTGATGAACTAGAAGGAATGCAAATAATGAACAAAATGACTACCTGCATCTGTTTACATTGCATACTTTTTGCATCTGTTTACATTGTATACGTAAGTATTGCCTGAGGTTTTCCTTTATGATGTTCTGTGTTATCTCCCATTTTCTGTAAAATACCTGAAAAATTGCTTCTACAAAGATGAAGAACTGGTTAGATTTCCTACAGTGAACCAGTTACAGCTTCTTGAATCTTTTCTCTTTTCAAGATCAGGGGAGTTTGAAAGCTGTGTGAAATTGCTATAAGGAAATCCTAGCGGAATTTTTTTTTTTTAAATTTTAGTAATTGTATCAGTAGTTCAAAAAAAAAAAATTTAATTTTTGGGTTTGGGAGTTAGATAGGCCAAAAAGGGCCGTGGTTTTTGGTCTAAACGAAGCCTAACTCGAATAATTTCGCGCCTTCTATCTCATTACGAGGACGTGCATGCGCCTGATGAGAAAACACGTCAACTGCCCTTTGTA
>NW_013666402.1:272675-279846 GCF_000517525.1 Limulus polyphemus
TAATTTTTTTTTTTAAATTTTAGTAATTGTATCAGTAGTTCAAAAAAAAAAATTTAATTTTTGTGTTGTGAAGTTAGATAGTCAAATAAGGGCCGTGGTTTTTGGTCTAAACGAAGCCTAACTCGAATAATTTCGCGCCTTCTATCTCATTACGAGGACGTGCATGCGCCTGATGAGAAAACACGTCAACTGCCCTTTGTAACAAGTGACCAATAAAAATCATAGAACTGTAGATTTTACGCAATCAGAATATCCGGTTTCTATTTCCAGTGTTAAAATTTCAAATTTGATGTTGACGAATCTACTTTATAGAAAGAATATACGGGTTTAATTTCAAACATATAATAACTGTCAAATCTATATACGACAACAAAGATACTTTCGTATTCTTGCCAACAGGATATGGGAAGTCGAAAATACACGCTCTTTTTTCCTCCGGTTTCACCCATAATACAACGGGATTATTTATTCCAGTTTAACGAGTTATCACACTGTGTGTATTTAGGCATAATAATGTAGATAGGCGGAATATAACGATTGAATTATTCGGGCTACAGCAAGCCTTGCCAGAAGAAGAATATTCCTGCCGGTAGAGGGAGAACAAAAAACGCACGTTATAGATGAAATATACGAATAGTAATAACTCTGTGAGACAGCAAGAATGATGAAAACAAGATCTTTTTTTTTCTAGCTTTCAGTTAATCGTTATTATGTGAATGGGAAATATTATATCATTGAAACCACCTTCAATCTTCTTATTTGACTAGTTGCAACAATACACAAAAACTCGAGATCTTCCAGGTTAATCTTTACCTGGTGAATTGTAATATGTTAAGCTTTATTATTATTATGTCTGTTTAGGCTTAATTTTGGCAGTGCTAATAACGGACAGAAGATGTCTCTTCACATTTTGCGGAATCCTTGGATTCACTGTCCAGACATGCTAACTATTAAGCCACGCCCATCCCGAAGAAATTGCCCTCAGACTAATACATTAATGTTAGACCAAACAAATTGTGAAGTTTTTCTTTAAACTAATTAACCGTATTTAATACACAGGTTTATTTAGATTTTTTTAATGTATTTATAGACTTAAACAGTTTTCCTGCTGTTAGTGCGGGTATAAAAGTGAACACAGAAAGTGTTGTAGTTAATATGATAGAAGAGGGGCTTTCAAGGCTCATCAAAATATTTTAATAAGTTTTACTGCTTGAGACACTGCAAGTAATTCTAACTTTACTACCGCCCCCCAGTGGCGCAGCGGTACGTCTGCTGACTTAGAGCGCTAGAAACAGGGTTTCGATACCCATGATGGGCAGAGCACAAATAGCCCATTGTGTAGCTTTGTGCTTACACTACAAACAAACAAAACTTTACTACTTGCTAATTATAAGTGTCGGGGGTTAAACGCCGAAAAATGACTAAGCATTAGAAACCAACAGGCTTGAAATTTGTTATAAAAATTCTGTAAACTGTAGATATCCCCCCCCCCTCCCACCTAACACATACACAACACGTTTTTCTTAATTTGTTTATTTTTGGATTCAAAAATAAGAGGCAGGTTAAAACAGCGTTTCAGATAATCTTTTACCTATAATCGTCATGCTCAACTGATGAGTTTTGGCATTAGACGAAAAATCTCATGGGCAGTAACTTGTGAGAGAAAACGATAGACCTGTAATGCCGTTTTTACATACCTTTGTGACAGGTTTTGTATCGCCACAATTTGGTAAAGAACACATCAGTAAAACCAAGCCATATACTACACTTACGATATTGACTTCTGTACTGCCTGTATACCGCCATGAGTCTTAAACGATCCATATACTACACCTACGATATTGACTTCTCTGACTGCCTGTATACCGCCATGGGTCTTAAACGATCCATACACTACACTTACGATATTGACTTCTCTGACTGCTTATATACCGCCATGGGTCTTAAACGATCCAATCATTTCAGGACCATGGTTGTATACAGGCAGTCAGAGAAGTCAATATCGTAAGTGTAGCGTATGGATCGTTTAAGACCCATGGCGGTATACAGGCAGTACAGAAGTCAATATCGTAGGTGTAGTATACCTTATTTTTTTTATAAAGTTGGCAGATAAGTTAGATAAAATAGTGTTTGTACGTATGTGTGTGTCAATGTTTGCTATATACACATTATAAAAGCTGTTGATAAACGCTTCATCTGTCTAGTAAAGTTGTGTTCATGTGTTATATCGTCACGAGTATTTGGTGTACTTTCGATAAAACAGCCTTGAGGAAATAAATAAATAATAATCTTCTGTTTGAAAACATTAAATCACATGTGTTCTCTAATTGTCAACGATTGTAACGGTCTAGTGGCTGCGCAAACAAAGTCGTTATTAAGAAGTTCCGATAGAAACTAAGCTATGAATATCAGAACTAAACAGAAAAGTAGCACATAAATTAATGAAACTAATCTTTTTAATATTTTTATTCATTCAAACATAACTCTGGTATACTTAGTAATAATCTTGTTGTTGAACTTATAAAAGTTATTGTATAAATTATTTATATGTTATATATTGTATAAGGTTTAATGTTATGCTTGGATTTCTTACTCGTGAATCGATTACTGTACATACAAAACAAAAAACCGATATGGTAATAATATTCTGTCATATTTTAGAAAAACTGAAAAATTCCACTTAAGATATCAACAAAAATCTATTATATTGGAATTTCTTGATTTATTGTATGATTAAAATGTTAAGCCTAAAATTCTTAATTTTAAAATAGCAATAAAACATTTTCAACAATTTATATATTATCACAATATAAAAAAATACAACAACAGAAACAGTACAGGAGTGTAAGTTAAGCAAAACTCTGAAGAAAACAACAATTTGGAGAGGCTTTTACATATTATAAAACACACGTGAAGTACATAGATTATATACAACTAATTAAATTATTTCAACACGCAAAATGATAAACCAGTAATATAAAGTTAGATGAGTGCATTCGATTAAGTTTAAGGAAATAATACTTTTGTTAATCATCCTAGGACCTGGTATTACCAGGTGGTTAGTGCGCTCGACTCGCGTTCGAATCCCCGTCCCACCAAACATGCTCACCCTTTCAGCCACAGGGGCGCTATAATGTGACGGTCAATCCCACTATTCGTTGGTAAAAGAGTAGTCCAAGTGTTGGCGGTGGGTGCCTTCCCTCTATTATTTCACTGCTAAATTAGGGACGGCAAGCACAGATAGCTCTCGTACAGCTTTGCGCGAAATTCAAAACAAACCCAAACCCTAATTATCCTAATAATATGATCTTTAGTTTCTCGGAGTATATTTTGAATGGTTTGTAAAACTAAAACTAGAGAATTATCTGTTGCCTTTTGAACAATTATTACAACAAGTGCCAAAAAAGAAAATATAGAACGACCGTTAATTAATCAATTAATAGTGTTAGAACTCAAATAAGTGGAATAGCCTTATCATCACATAAGAATTATAATTCTGGATATAAATGATATAATTTCAGTAAAGAAGAATCAACAGGAATAAAAAAAGCCTAACTATGGTTTGATTTTCGTATAAAGTTGCATGAGAGCTATCTGCGCAAACCGTCCCTAATTTAGCAGTGATCGTCAATACCCCCTACTGCCAACTCTTGGACTACTGTTTTACCAACAAATAGTGGGATTGATTGTAACATTATAACGATCTCACGGCTGACAGGGCGATCATGTTTAGTGGGACGGGGATTCGAGCGCCATAACCACCAGGCCATGCCAAGAAACCTAAAAACGATAAAATAATTATATTAAAATCATATAAAGGTAATAGAATAGTTCTTTTATATACAATAGGTTACAATTCTAAAATTAATAATATTTTAAATAACAAAACAAAGTTTCGGACATTAGAAAAGAATCCTACAAAAACTAGAGAATCAAAGCTACAGAACTGTTTAACAAAATACAAAATAAGAAGCATCAAGAAGAATACTTAAATATATCAGGTATTTTATATGGAATTCATAAGATACACGAAGAATGTTTGTCCAGCAACACATTGAGTTTCTAATAAAGATGTTATAATCATGGATTAGCTTGTTTTATTTATACTTAAATTGGAACATTTTACTTCTAATGAATAGACATTTTGAATTTTTAATGAAATGAAAAATTCATAGTTTGATGAGAATGTTTTTGTGTAGAATCTTTATATACTTATATTCCTTTAGAACATGATTTGTAACGAACATTTGATTTATTAAAATAGAACCAAGATTCTATCAGATTTGTGGAGCATGTTTTTCGGTAATTATTAGGAGTTGCTACTAAGGAAGCTTGTGTTTTATTGAATATACCCGATCAAACTCGTGGAGTTGCAATGGGAATAAATGCCATCACCATTTCTTGCCATTTTTACTACTTTTCCATCATGAAAGCGATGAATTGTTTATTGAATTTTAAACCTATATCCTACCGAAGCTATGTTGACCATACATTTATCATTTTTAATAATTATCACTCAACATCTAAATCAGTTTTTACTGCAAAACAGTACACTTGATACACGGGTACACAGTAGCAACCGTAGTTTTGAATGTGTCGCAAATCATAAGCAGACATTTACAGTTTTATAACTTAATTTCAACATTTGAACTTCAGAATTGTTTAAAGTTATTCTAGTTACAATATTAATTCGTCGTTTTTCTCAAATAGCTAGCATGTGTGAATATTTTCGTAATAAATTCGGTAAATAATACCAAAGTGTTTTTAAATAAAAAATAATTTCCCAATTAATATGCTAGGTAATGTCATTCATAATTATTTAGATAAGTTTAATAGTTCTAAACGAGTAAAATTAATGCTTCAAAACAATGTGTATAGTTATTGTATATGAGTAAACACGTATGTAAAAATGTAAAATAATGATGGCTGCGTAAGCTGTTTGATAGAACATATCTACAAGATGATTGAAGATAAGTTTTTAGACCTGCGAACATGATACAACATTTCTTCAAGTATACAAAGTCAGGATTTTAATTTAAAACATCTAAAGTGTAATTTGAATCTCTATGTCTTAGATGTAGTTCTAGTTCTATTGTTTCAACAACTAGAAAGTTTAGTGACGAGTAATACGTGATTGGGATCACGTGCTTAGCGAATGTGATATTGTCATATATCACAGTACGTTTAAAGTCTTAGCAAGAAGACGTGACTAGAGAGTTTAGGTATAAAAGAAATGTTGTTGATTGACAGATTAAAACCAGAGCTGAACGAGCTGAGTAAGGGAACAAGATTATTACTAATCTTACTATAATTGACGTAGCCTGTATGTCAGTATCTGTGTATGTAACCAAAACTCCTGCGCCATCTTTTGAATAGCACCACAAACAAAAAATCCATAAAGCATTTCACACTTTAGGTATTCAAGATTCAGACAATTAGAAACATAACTGTGGTATGTGCAACAACCATTTCTTTATAATAGAACACAATTTTAAATAAAAGTACTCTCATCACAACAAGAACACGACTCTCACTAGGGCTTTATGTGAGGGTTTGATTATATCTTTATTGGTGTGATTTTTAAATGTAATATTGAGAAACTGGAGTTCTTAAAAAAACTTATTTTTTTCAGTAAACGGTTCCACTTTTAATATATATATAAACATTACAGTTTATATCAGTAAAATGTATGAAAATTTTGAGCTCTGTACATAAAAATGAGACAAATATTTAGAATAGTATTAAAATATGGGTCCTCCCCCGTACGGGGTGTTTCTCACAAGAACGCACATAAAAATGAGACAAATATTTAGAATAGTATTAAAGTATGGGTCCTCCCCCGTAAGGGGTGTTTCTGGCCCTACTATACATTTCAGTTAGTTACGGACCACATATGATATCCTGACATGTACTAACTACAATGTTTACCTTATCATGATGTTTTTAAAGGAGAATCTAAAGAAGAATCATGTATATGAAATAACATTGGCATGTCTGTAACCCGCAGAAAGCACAACTATATCGAGCATAAAGCACGGATTCACATCCACGGTGTCCATGCTGTCAGTGTAGCCTTAGTCGTTAGTATAATCAAGAACTACTGGTCCACTATGCCGCGTCAGTGATGCGTCTAGAAATCCTATGAGTGTCGGTGGACCGATGTTACTTTGTTTTTCATATATTTAGGCATGTCTGCTGTGCAATCTTAAAAACCAAAGAATATGAATATTTGATGTCACAGTATTATGAATGTCAGAGTATATATAATGTAAGAATATTATGAATGTTACAGTATATATGATGCTACAGATGTCACAGTTCTATGAATGTCAAAGTTTTTATGATGTCACAAATGTCCCGGTATTATGAATGTTACAGTATTAGAAATATTAGCAAAAACACCGCCCTACGGAACGACTGTTTGTTCTAGTAATTACTAATCGCAGTATTCATATCTCATTGAAAAAAAAATGAGAAAAAGTGAACATTTTTTGAAAAAGTATTTTTTTCTGGGAAGTACTGCACGGGAAAATGTTCAGATTGTGCTCTTTAGTCATACTCAACTCATTGCATCAAAATGATTCAATGCGCGTTCTTGTGAGAAACACCCCTTACGGGGGAGGACCCATACTTTAATACTATTCTAAATATTTGTCTCATTTTTATGCGCGTTCTTGTGAGAAACACCCCTTACGGGGGAGGACCCGTACTTTAATACTATTCTAAATATTTGTCTCATTTTTATGCGCGTTCTTGTGAGAAACACCCCTTACGGGGGAGGACCCATACTTTAATACTATTCTAAATATTTGTCTCATTTTTATGCGCGTTCTTGTGAGAAACACCCCGTACGGGGGAGGAGACATATTTTAATACTATTCTAAATATTTGTCTCATTTTTGTGTGCGGTCTTGTGAAAAACGCCCCGTACGGGGGTAGGACCCATATTTTAATACTATTCTAAATATTTGTCTCATTTTTATGTGCGTTCTTGTGTGGATTTATTCGTACGCAGAAATTGTGACGGAAATGAATCTACAAATAAATGGACAAAAATTATATATGTGCTCTTGTTTGTTTGAAGTTAAGCGCAAAGCTACACAATGGGCTATCTTTGCTCTACCCACCACAAGTATCGAAACCCGGTTTGTAGCGTTGTAAATCTGCAGAC
>NW_013666402.1:280846-297310 GCF_000517525.1 Limulus polyphemus
GTTTCCTGTACTAAATTACGAGTCCTCGTTCGAATGTGGAGTATCATAACTGATTGTGATTTTTCATCAGCGTTCATTACATAGAGCTAATCATAACTCAGCGTAACCTTTTCACTAGAATTCATTACGTAGATCTAATTGTAACTCAGAGCATGAACTTTTCACTAGAGTTCATTACCTAGATTTAACTATAACTCAGTTCGTGATCCCTGAAACATTCAACACGTCTGACATAATCTCAGAATTTCTTGATTGTTTAAACGAAAAATAAAAACATTTCAGCCATCTATAACTTGTGTTGTTTTCTCAACCTACAGTTGGTAGGAATCCGCGAGTAAGTAGAACGTAATGTAACATACGTGTGGTGGTACAGCCTGCAGTTGTTGGTTGGAATCCGCGAGAAAGTAGAGCGTGCTATAATATACGTGAGGTGGTACAGCCTGTAGTTATTGGTAGGAATACGCGATAAACTAGTGTGTGCTGTAACATACGTGTGGTGGTACAGCGTGTAGTTGTTGGTAGGAATACACGAGAAACTAGTGCGTGCTGTAACATACGTGTGGTGGTACAGCCTATAGTTGTTGGTAGGAATCCGCGGAAAGTAGTGCGTGCTGTAACATACGTGAGGTTGTATTCTGTCTTTCTTACCCAGCCAATGGCTCTTTAACACTGTAAATATAATAACATTATGAACAAACAGATCAATATATTAAAATGAGTCGTTGTAAATTAATTTCGTGTGCAGACAATAGATGTAGAGTAACTATACCAACGGTAAGCGTGTAATGAACGTATTAGGCACTCAAGGGTGGTCCCAAAATAGTATAATGAACTAGAACAGAGAAAAAAAACTACAACAACAGCGAATTAGGTGAGTAGTTAATAGTTCGCAAACAAAATATGATCTCTAGTACTGGTGATGGAGATTCTCCTTTATCAGATTCTAGTGTACTCAGTGTAATTATAGCTCTAACAAATTCACGTTAATTAAGGTTACTGAATGAAACGTATAAGATATAATGTTGGTGGAGTTGCACGATATATTAAAGTTATCAAGATACTGAGAGAGAAAACTCGCGTGATTAAAATGGTAAAAGGAAAACTTTCGTAAAGAAAGATGCGTACGTAAAAGAAGAGAATTGGAGTTTGAAGATGCTAAAACATTATGACAAATATTAGATTGACCGATATATATGACAGTGGAAACTCTTAGTGCTGAGGGTATGATGGACGAAAAATAGTGTATTGAGTGTTATAAAAATAATATATGATTAACTTAACATAATAAATATGATAAATCCAGTTTATTAGCGAGGCTATAGATAGCTCCTGAAGAAGCTGTAATATCGAAATATTGAGCCAATAAAGATACATTCTGGAGATATACGTCATTTTTTTTTATATTAATAGAAATGTCTTGTAATAAACTCGAGGCCCTGCATGGCCAGGTGGTTAGGGCGCTCGACTCGCAATCTGAAGGTCGCGAGTTCGAATTCCCGTCCCACCAAACATGCTCGCCCTTTCAGCCGTGGGGGCGTTATAATGTGACGGTCAATCCCACTATTCATTGGTAAGAGATTATCCAAAGAGTTGGCAGTGGGTGGGGATGAATAACTGCCTTTCCTCTAGTCTTACACTGCTAAATTAGGGACGGCTACCGCAAGTAGCCCTTTGCGCGAAATTCAAAACAAACAAATAATAAACTCGAGTTTTCGTTAAAATTAAGGATAGCCATATATATTGGTGTTGAAATACAACACCTTATCTATTGAAGAAACTGGAGTCTTTAGTCAAATTTTGCGTTTGCTTTTGTCAAGAAATTGCAAATTAGTTTACATGTGTTCGAGCTTAACACATGTATCTGGATAAACTAAAAGTTTATCTCAACGGATAAGATAATTACAAAACAGCCAAAAATGGTACAGCTTAAGGATAGGAACGTACAGCTTTTAATGTCAACTTCATTCGTCATACAAATATAGTTTTTTTACATTCCTGACAAGCTTACGCGGCACCTGTCATGAGAACCATCATTTCCAGTTGTACCATTTCTTGTGTCCAGTGATGACTAACGAAGTTGAAAGAACAAGTATAAGACGCGTAGTGAGCTAGAAATGTAGCTCAAGTATAAGACACGTAGTTAGCTAGAAATGTAGCTCGCACGACATTCGTCTATTATTTGTTAACCATGCAAGTGATTTAGTGTCTGTGTTGTATGGTAGCGCATTTAGAAACAAGGAGATTAAGCATGACGATAAGATGTCTGATTGCGGTGTCGAACTAACCTGCTGAAATATAAATGAATAACAACGAAAGGATGCACAGGTTGGGTGTAGAGAGACAAAAGTTTCTGAACACCCCGGGTTGTCTTTCAGGCCCCATGATTGCGGTGTCGAACTAACCTGCTGAAATATAAATGAATAACAACGAAAGGATGCACAGGTTGGGTGTAGAGAGACAAAAGTTTCTGAACACCCCGGGTTGTCTTTCAGGCCCCAAAATTTTCTTTGAGGCTTGAAAGATTTTTAAACCTAAATTCCTGCTACGAATTTTTTCGTTGTTGCTGTTTTTGATGCACAGGCATGAAATCGAAGAAAAATATTAATACTGTCAAATGAATTTGGAAAAATAAACACATGTGGAATAACTTTAATTTAAGTGATTCTGAAGTAAAAAGTTTTCGCTACATCTAGTGTTTGCTTCCAAATTTTGGAATTGCGGCCAAACACGCCATAGGGATGTAAGATGGTGACGAATTTACATATTCAAACCTTCTACTTCTCGGATGGAATGTTTTCATGAATTGTCTTTAAGTTATATCTACGCGATCGCTATATATATTTCCCTCAGGTGGCTTAGCGATAAACTTGAGGGCGTATAGCGCTAAGATGTAGGGGTTCGATCTCTTCGGTGGTCACAGAACATATAGCAAACTATGCAGCTTTGTGTTTAACAATAAGCAAAGCGATATTATCTCCAAACATTAATAACATTAACCTCAGAGTTCAGAATATGAAGATTTTGTGTTTTACTAAACTGTCTCGTTGGAAAACACACGTTAGGAAAATAACTTGTGGTACAATAGCATTAATTTTCACCTGAAGTCGAGCCCGGGATTATGGACAGGTAATATAGGCGGGGCGGGTGCCTACAGGGCGTCTAATTCTCGGGTGCACTAAACACTCGGAAGCTCCAGTGTAAATAGGGGCAATGCCTTGATTTCTTGATTTGTGTATCGAGAAATTCTTAGTAAATATCTTCAAATATTAAAAAACTCAAGTTTAACGGAATAAGATCAGTTTTGGTTTTCACATTCACAAAATACTCATCCTCCCTTACTTATGAAATTAATTTATGTTGTACAAAAGGAATTAATAGACATTTTAGAATATAGAGATCGGGAAACATAGGAAAACAGCTATGTATCCGCACGCGCCATTTGACGCTTTGTATTTCGGTTGACGTTTGTCGTAGTGACATTACTCCCAATTACTACTCTAAACCTACAGTCTTTTCAAGGTCTAAATTTAATCTGCTTTAATTTCTGCTGTTCTGATCACGTGAAATGTTGTTTATTTGATAATCTCGGATTATTTCTTACAACCAGATTAAAGTAACCTTGATATTTACCTCCGCCACAGAAGATGACTGGGATTGTTTTCACCCCTGTGTGTGTGTTTGTCAGCAAGATTTATCGGCTGAATGGATTTGGACGAAAGTTGGTATATATTTGGACTATGACTAAAATTAGAAGTATTTAGATTTTGGAGGGACAAAGGTCAAGGCCACGAAAATGAAATAATCCCTATCTGTAACATGGGGGACCGATTTTTCACACTATTTTTTGCTCTATAACTCTGTCAAAAATTATCGGATTTTGATGAAACTTGGTGGACATTTGTAGAATTTTATTCCTCATTGTCTTGCCAAAAATGGTCTGTGTTCGTTGATAAAGACGAACATATCGACACATTTTCGTATTTTTTGACGGCCGAATATGATCAACGCTGCGTGGCGGAAGTATGCGCTCTACTTTTTTAATATACGAAGTAATTTTAATTGTTAACTTACATTTGTGTACGTGTTTTTAATATACGAAGTAATTTTAATTGTTAACTTACATTTGTGTACGTGTTTTTAATATACGAAGTATTTTAATTACTGTAGATTTGTGTACGTCTTTGTCATATTCGAAGTAATTTTAATTGTTAATTATATTTGTGTCTGTATTTGTTAGTCAGATATGAAGTAATTTTAATTGTTAATTATATTTGTGTCTTTATTTGTTAGTCAGATATGAAGTCATTGTAATTGTTAATTATATTTGTGTCTGTATTTGTTAGTCAGATATGAAGTCATTGTAATTGTTAATTATATTTGTGTCTGTATTTGTTAGTCAGATATGAAGTCATTTTAATTGTTAATTTAGATGTGTGTACATGTTTGTTTGTGTCAAACTGTCTGCTGGAAGGTGTAAGCGTAACACAACTAGAGGGCACCGTACGTGTTTGTTTGTAATATACAAAGTAATTTTAATTGTTATTTTGATATTGCATGAGTTTGTTTGTTATGCACGAAGTAATTTTAATTGTTAATTTTTGTACGTGTTTGTTTGTAATATACAAAGTAATTTTAATTGTTATTTTGATTTTTGTACGTGCTTGTAATATACGACGTAATTTTAATTGTTAATTTTGATTTTTGTACGTGCTTGTAATATACGAAGTAATTTTAATTGTTAACTTACATTTGTGTACGTGAAAATCAAAATTAACAATTAAAATTACTTTGTATATTACAAACAAACATGTACAAAAATCAAAATTAGCAACTAAAATTACTTCTTATGTTACAAACAAACAAATTAACAAACTCATTCAATATCAAAATCAAAGTAATAATAAAAATACAGAAATGTGTCTAGTTTCAAGTGAAGTCGAACGAAAGGTTACATATGGAAGATTTAGTTTTAAGTTAAACATAAAACTACACAATGGGCTATCTGTGCTCTGCCCACCAGGGGTATCGAAACCCGTTTTCTAGCGTTGTAAGTCCGCAGACATACCGCTGTGCTACTGGAGGGTATATATATCGAAGAGCATTATAAACACTACTTAAAAACAATGATTTCTTTCTTTTAATTAACATATTTATTTATTTAATTTTTTTTAAACGACCAAATGTTATCTATATTTTCGATTTTGGTTTACACGTATAACTGAATTGATTAAGGGCTTTTAAAATGGTTTCTCCAGAAATAACGTAGGTTGTTTATAACGAACATTATAATTTGCAGTGTTTCTTATTTGTTATTAGATTTATTACTTTCTTTTACGCCAAAATGCAAAATTCAAGTTTCAATGGACCTATTACTTTTTCAGTTTACTAGTTTCATTACATCAGTCCGCCAGAGCAGGAGACAAGGGGGCGTTGTTTAGCTTCTAAATATTTGTTTTGTAGAATAGAATGAATATACTTGCTTTAAAATAATTACAATTACAATAACAACAACAACAAATCTATGAGGCAGATTATGGAGACTTTCTTACTTATTTCCGGAACATTTTATTTCAGTAGTCAGTACGACGAGAAGCCCTTTCTTACAGCTGTTTTATGATTAAACAGCATGGTATTGTAAATAGTTTACTAGATTAAATATTTTATACCATTACTTTGTACCGCCTAATAATTCATTTATCGGTGCACCATGCGTATCATTGAGTACCGGTTGAAAATCTCCCCAGAATATACCACCTACAAGATAAAACAGTTTATTTTTACTCACTCCGTATCATTGAGTACCAGTTGAAAATCTCCGCAGATACCACCTACAATGTCAAACAGTTTAATTTAAATCGCCCCGTATCATTGAGTACCGGTTGAAAATCTCCGCAGATACCACCTACAAGGTAAAACAGTTGATTTTTACTCACTCCGTATCATTGAGTACCGGCTGAAAACCTCCGCAGATACCACCTACAAGGTAAAACAGTTGATTTTTACTCACTCCGTATCATTGAGTACCGGTTGAAAATCTCCCCAGAAGATACCCACAAAGTAAAACAGTTTATTTTAATCACCCAAGTAGTAATAATGTTTACTGATATCAGGTCACTGATTGATCTTAAGAATGTAATTTGTCTTTAATCAATTTTCCACAAGAATTGCTTATTTTTTACAGTGTTCTTGCTTTTTAATAAACTTGATTGATCTTACGTTTTGGGCTTCGTAACATTCAAGGGTTTAATATATAGAGTTTCAAAACCTTAAAGTTGATTGTGTCAGTGAGGAAAAAAGAAAAGAGGGTGTATGATTATTAACGTTTTGTGAATCCGACTAAATATGCGTATATATTTTAGACAGCCAACAGATGGAAATAATAGAAACATTGGATTTGCTCTTAGTCCAGCATAGTTTATACATAAACACACACACACACACACACAAAATTTGCGACAGAAAAAAACTTGCATTGTTATTGTAGTAAAACAACAATTATTATAATTATTAAAGTTCGGGTTGATAAACGATGTCCCCAAAAAAATGGACAGGGGCATTTCACCTGTCTTTTATTTCTCTCCCTTATTATATTGTATGTTTAAACTCCATCTAAAAAAAAAAAATAGATACCAGTACTTCATTTTCCTCATTACTTACGTAATTCTCTATCATCGAAGGGTTTTTGTTTTGAGTAATAATGAATATATATAGCGTGTGTTGCTATGATTTCTGCAAGTTGGTTTCTACAGATTTATAGATTTTAGCGATGAAAGATTAGTTTGAATACCTTTGAACAACTCATTACGAATGTTGTTAAAGTATGGAACCCTAACTCTTATACAAAGTAAGTTAAAGTTTAATACTGAGTTCCATATAATTCTGATTAAGGGAAGAGATGTATAAAGATTAATGGGCAGTCCTCTTTAGTTTTTAATTCATAGAATGCTGTGTAATAACAAGTTGTTGTTGTACCTGGAATCTACATGTTTTTGCTGTCGTGATTTTCGTAAAATGGAACTAAAATAAGTTTTTTAGTAATTTCATGAGCAGTAGTTTATACAGAACTTCGAAAAACAAGTTCCCCCCCCCCATCCCCCAGCGGAACAGCGGTATGTCTGTATCAATCAATAGAAAAACAAATACAGAAAACTTGAAATGCTAATTTTATTTAGTTATTTTTACAGGCTTCACTATCATACCACTTGTACAAATATATTCAAATTATTTAGTTATTTTTAAAAGACTTGTTTTGAACCCTTTAAAGAAAAGAAAATACTTTTACCCGCACTGTAGTAGTAAAGGGCTTGTTAGAACAACGTGAATAGGCTGTTGTCGTAGTAATCAATGCGTAGTAGTAAAGGACTTTAGAACAACGTGAATAGGCTGTTGTCGTAGTAATCAATGCGTAGAAGTAAAGGGCTTGTTAGAACAACGTGAATAGGCTGTTGTCGTAGTAATCAATGCGTAGTAGTAAATGGCTTGTTAGAACAACGTGAATAGGCTGTTGTCGTAGTAATCAATGCGTAGTAGTAAAGGACTTGTTAGAACAACGTGAATAGGCTGTTGTCGTAGTAATCAATGCGTATAAACTACATAAGGATCAGTTGTACGTAGCTGTCTCTATAGACGGAAGGTAACTACAATTAACAGAGTTTACCGCCACCTCTTATTTGACTAAATAATGGGAGTTGATCGCCACTCTTATAGCGCACCCACAGTCCAAAAGTGCAGAGCGTGTTTTTGCGGCAACTGTCACGAACTGTAAATCCTTTGATTCACAATCGAACACTAGGCCATGCTCGTCCCCGAAATTGTGCTTAAAAATGTGTTAAAATCCATTCTTTAGTGTAGTTTCCCAGTGGGTCAGCGTTCGGTTTAGTTTACAATGTTAAAATCTGGGGTTCGATTCCCCGCTGTGGACAAAACGCAAATAACCTATTATGTAGTCCTGAGTAGGTTGAAACTTCTGTCAGTCCCACGTCAGTCTGCCATGATACTTCATGTACGCTTCAATGTACGTACCAACTACCATTGGTGCAATGGCATTTCATTAGCCATTGTAACAAGGAAACCCCATTTATAAGACGAAGTGACGTTTTCGCTAGGAATGAAAGACACAACGTTGATCTTAACTTTTACAATCTAGAGATGCTCCTTAGTGATCATTAATTTAAAAAGTATAAAAAGGGGGAAAATACACTGTGGTTTGAAACAGTAACGATGCAAATAGAATGAAAAATCGAATTACAAAACAATCTACAATAAAAACAACTTCTAACTGATATAAAAAGTTATTAAATCCAGTACAGAAACAAATTCAAAAGATTTCTAAATCCCTTCCATGTTTGTATAAAACGCATTCCATATAAGTAACACTAGAAACCGTTGGTACTTGCTGAACCTCCACAATTACAGAATTGAGGAAAACAAATACAGTTATACGTTTCATAAATATCACATATACGTATCTTTTTACAAGCTAGTTCAGTCTGTAGTTGATGATATCTTTACTGGCGAAACGTTAAATTGTATTTGTTTTCCTCAATTGTTGATGATATCTTTATTGGCGAAACCATGGTCGTAATAAATGAAATATTTGCGAAACGTTAAATTGTATCTGTTTTCCTCAATTGTTGATGATATCTTTACTGGCGAAACCATGGTCGTAATAAATGAAATATTTGCGAAACGTTAAATTGTATTTGTTTTCCTCAATTGTTGATGATATCTTTACTGGCGAAACCATGGTCGTAATAAATGAAATACTTGCGAAACGTTAAATTATATTTGTTTTCCTCAATTGTTGATGATATCTTTACTGGCGAAACCATGGTCGTAATAAATGAAATACTTGCGAAACGTTAAATTCTATTTGTTTTCCTCAATTCTGTAAACCCATTTCACATTGTACAGTCACTTGTTTGATATACAACGTTAGAGGGTGTGGGAGCTAAAAACTCGCCAAACATTTGAAAGTACACACTTTAAAATGCAATTACAATATGTGGAAGTATTATACAGATGTTTTATGTGATATTTAATTATATTTATTCGGTACCCGTCCCAGTTTGATGGTTGCGGGTTCGAATCCCCATCATCAAATATGCTCGCCCATTCAGCGGTGGAGGCGCTATAATGTGAAGGTCAATCCCACTATTCGTTGGTAAAAGAGTAGCCCAAGAGTTGGCGGTGGGTGGTAGATGCCGTCCCTGTAGTCTTTCACTGCTAAATTACGGACGACTAGCACAGATAGTCCTCGTGTAGCTGTCTGCGAAATTTAAAATAAACCAAACCAATCGTTATCCGTTAGTGTGTGTGTGTAACTGTAAGAACTCTTTTATGGGTTTTCTGCAAAGAATTATTTAACGAACACGTTTTACATACATACATACATACGTGTGTTTTCTATGAACGTGTTTAGTCAATCATATTGTTAGGGAAACACGTATTTTATAATATAATGTCCTACAGCTGAAACCTGTAACTTTATCAAAGTGCGAATAATATAGTATTAGAATATCAGTTCTCTTAACCTGCACCTATAACGTGATATACGTTCCTCGTTGAAAATCTGTAATGGAATTGCTAAAAATACAGTGACAGAAAATATCGGGATTTTTTATTATAAACTCATTTACGTTCGTAACTGACAAGCTGTTAATTTGATTGCTAATAATACCATGAACAAGATTTTTCATTTCTTCTTATCATGCGTTTCATTCTCCTTGCTCAAAACGTATAGAAGTGCTAAGAATTCAATATACCAGAAAATATCAACTACCCTATCCTACGCTTTTACTTTCTTAGCCTAAAAATATTTCATGAAACTGATTAAAATACAATGCCGAAAGAACGTGTAGCCGCTTAGAATACAGTGCTGAAAATGTTAGTTACCGTCGGTGACATGTAATAAAATGTAGGTCTTAAATAGGTTTAAGGCTTAGTTTGACTTTTAAATTCTTGGAAACAAACGCATGTAAATATAGAATGCGAAGGAAAGCCTAGTTCTTATCATACATAGCTTACTTTTGTGTATCAGAGAGTTAATTTTCACACTGATGATATATTATAAACTTGGATCACTTGTCAGTCAACCAGTGATAGAACAGTTTATTCAAGTACTCTGAACCTAGGTAGTTTTATAACAAACTAGCTGGGGTACCCGTCTGTTGGACGGGTGAAATATAAATTCGTTTGTAATAAAGGATAGGAAATCGTGCTTCTGTTTTTCTCTTTACATAATAAACATTAAAAGTGCAATAAAAATACACAAAGGTACCAATACTGAAAAGAAAGACAAGCTGTTTTCGAGAAGTTTATCAATATGACATTAGATTGGGGGAGTTCCAACGCTCATGTTATTCTGTATCACTATGCCAAGTTATGCTGATTTGGCAGTTTTTCCGAAATTAGATGGGGGGGGGGGGGTTCAAACCTTCATGACCTTCCTCATGTCACCCTCTATCACCGTGTCAAGTATGGTACTGATTGATAAAGAGATGTGGAAACGTATAAAGAACAGGTGGCTGAAAGGTGCGAACAAATTGATTCTAGAAACCAGTTGAATTAATTTTGTGTCCGCTCGTCTACTCGGGTATTGTATACGTTGACTCATTTCTAGAGACATTTAATATCACCGCTCTATTTATTACCATGTGAAGAACTTACTGTGAATTTGTCACGGTTATGATTTAATTTCCAATTTTACATAAAAGCTCTGTTCTTCTTGAGAAAATTGTGAAAGGATTTAAAAATAAAAAATTGGGGAATTACAGGTTTACCTAACAGTCCGGGAAAATTGTAAACATTTCAGAAAAGGTAAACTAGTCTGGGTGTTCCACACTGATAAAAAAAAAAGGGGGGGGGAATGTTGAACATTTGAGAATATAAAAAACACACTTTGTTTTGGTACACAATGGACTACCTTCGCGGGGAATCGAACCCCGGATTTTAGCGTTATGACTCCTCAAACTTACCGATGAGCCAACAGGAGGGGGGGCGTGTATGAAAGAAAAAAAAATCCAATACAGATGCATTACCAAAACAAAATTCCGAACTAGAAACATCCATGTATAATATTAAGCCTAAAACTTATGCGTTAGTTTAATGTAAAGTAAACCGGTTTGTTATTTTAGGGTGATCTTATATGACCGGGTCATATTAATCAAGGTGTATTATAATATAGACCATTGATACTGTCGACCCCGCACAACTAATGGACAGTTTAAGTGACTGATAAAAAATCTCCTATCGAGAAAACACATCTAGTGGGATTAACTATATCCGTTGCACAGTAGCGTATTTGATTAACAATATCCGTTCCGAAACGGCGTAGGCTCTCTCGGTCATGTAAAGTTTTGTTTAGATGTTAGGTTTTTACATCCTGTTGTGAGGAATAACAGGATGTGTTATCAATTGGTTAACATGTTTCACGTGATAACATTTGCTTCAATTCAGTTCACTTGATTGTAAGGATTAACTTTAAACGTTCGACTAGGATTAGTTTATGGATATGTTTTTGTTTTTTTTCCACTACACTACTGTCTTATTGATATTTTTATATATACACAATTATTTGCTAAGTAACCAATTTAGTATATGAATGTTAAGTATTATTTACATATCTATTTGTTTAAAATATTATTATTTATTAAAATGTTGAGTTTTATTTCATTGCTATTCAAGCTGGATTAGAATCTCAGCGATACTACAATATCCTTGTAATTTTTGTTTCTAGCAACTAATTATCCTTGTTCGGTTGTTGTTTTTTATTAACGATCAGTATCGTTCCTCGGTGGGACAGCGGTAAATATTCGGATTTACAACGCTAAAATCAGGTTCGACTCCCCTCGGTGGTCACAGCAGACAGCCCGTTTTGGCTTTATTATAACAAAATACACATACACACATGATCATTATCCTTGTTCGGTTGTTTTTTTTTAACGATCAGTATCGTTCCTCGGTGGGACAGCGGTAAATATTCGGATTTACAACGCTAAAATCAGGTTCGACTCCCCTCGGTGGTCACAGCAGACAGCCCGTTTTGGCTTTACTATAACAAAATACACATACACACATGATCATTATCCTTGCATTTTTTCAGCAGCTTAGTATTCTACTTGTGACGACAGATTAGTATAATTATAAATTAAATTAAATCTTAACCAGATCCTCTTAGCCATTCGACTGTATTAACTATTGTCAGCCACTTGGCAGACCTTTCTAAAACTTTACTGTGAACACATTCTTCTTAAAAAGTGTTTAAATTTTCCAAGCCAAAAATAAATAATATTCGAATACATTTTAATTAGAAATTAGAAGAAAATAAGACAGAGTAATGACCAATTTCAATTAGTATGGCGTCTTTGACCCATCATTTAACTCTTGTTCTGCGTCTGTGGCCAGTTTCAATGAGTCTGGCGTATTGGGCTCATCATTTAGTTCTTGTTCTGCGTCTGTGGCCAGTTTCAATGAGTCTGGCGTATTGGGCTCATCATTTAGTTCTTGCTCTGCGGCTGTGGACAATTTCAATGAATCTGGCGTATTGGGCTCATCATTTAGTTCTTGTTCTGCGGCTGTGGCCAGTTTCAATGAATCTGGCGTATTGGGCTCATCATTTAGTTCTTGTTCTGCGGCTGTGGACAATTTCAATGAATCTGGCGTATTGGGCTCATCATTTAGTTCTTGTTCTGCGGCTGTGGACAATTTCAATGAATCTGGCGTATTGGGCTCATCACTTAACTCTCGTCCTAATATAATCAGTTACAGTGGTTATGACGCTTTGGATTCATCTTTGATCTAATATCCTCTCACTGTGCCCAGTTTGTTAAAATCTTTGCATGCATATGTGAAAAAATAATTCTCTAATAGGGGTGTAACTGAATTCCACCTAACTAACCCTACCAGGAACAACAGGCGACGAAGTGCTAAAGAAGTAGTTATAAGTTGAACGTTTTTGTGTGTCTGTGTACTATACACGCAAATGGTAGGTTTAGCGATACCAGGATGTTTTCAAAGCTTTCAGTAACATAAATAATGAAGTATCGTTTGAGAAACTCTGTTTAATGACAAATAAAAAAAATATATTTATGAATCCTTAGTCCCCCAGTGGGACAACATTAAGTCTACGGATTTACGAAGCTAAAATCCGGAGCTCGATTCCCCTCGGTGCACACAGCAGATAGCCCAATGTGGCTCGGCTCTAACACAAACGAATCCTTAACTGCCTTCTTTTTGGGCATTTACACAGTTTTTTCGTTAGATATTTTAAGGTTTTAAAGTGATATAGCAAGAGTTAATAACTAAGATAATTAAATCGCAATCAATGACAATTCGGTATTTAGGTTTTTAATTGCGTCTTGCATCGAAAAATTAGTTTTTTGTGTTGTTTTTTCTTTTTAGGTTTTTTCGTTGTCCCTTTTTTTTTCTTACAAATATGTATTTCAGCCACTGTTCTCAAGTGTCTTACCTACGGTTGAAATAATAGACTCGTCCTTTTCTTCTGCGTTGCCATGCTGATCTCGGTGCGCATGGTGTGTTTTCTGATTGTGCACTGTGCTCACAACCTCGTGAATTGAAAAGTGAGTCTGCCTGCTTTGTGTGTATATATAGCTGGGGCTTTGATACATAATGAGACAAAACTTGTGACAGTAGCCGAGTAGTCATAGTGTTCGTACGGGAGTAACCTCTGCTGCAGCACCGGGACAGTGTAGAGTTGACCGTACCGACGGCGAAGAAAGCTAAAATTATACCTGTAAGTTTAATATACATCTTAAAACTTTATGTAGAATGCAGGTTTCATCTCGCACAAAGAAGAAAATTGTAAGTGAAGGTGTCGAATAGTGTTGTTACAGTGATATGGTAACTAATAAATATTAGCAGAAATGTATACTGTGAAACCGACAGTCATAGTCTAGTTGTAGCAGAATATAAGGTTAAACAATATTAAAAAGTTTGTTGTGAAACCGATAGTTACAAACCAGTCGTAGCAGAATATAAGGTTAAACAATATTAAAAAGTTTGTTGTGAAACCGATAGTCACAGACTAGTTATGGCAGACTGTAAGGTTAAACAGTAGTAGAATTTGTGTTGTAAAAGGAGCAGTCACAGTCCGTATGTAGCAGACGACAATGAGGTCCATATGGTTGTAGCTGTACAGTTCAGAACGTTATTTAGTGTATGCATTTATAACAATATACGAATAAAAATTATTTGAAATAAATGTAAGTGCACTAATACTTACAGTAGGGAGTTTTAAACACATTGTACAGATTAGTATGTATAGAAGTCAAAGTATAGTACGTATTGAAGTCAAAGTGCACTAATACTTACAGTAGGGAGTTTAAACACATTGTACAGATTAGTATGTATAGAAGTCAAAGTATAGTACGTATTGAAGTCAAAGTGCACTAATACTTACAGTAGGGAGTTTAAACACATTGTACAGATTAGTGTGTATATAAGTCAAAGTATAGTACGTATTGAAGTCAAAGTGCACTAATACTTACAGTAGGGAGTTTAAACACAGTGTACAGATTAGTTTGTATAGAGTATAAAGTCAAAGTGCACCAATACTTTCAGCATGGATTTTAAACACAGTGTACAGGCTAGTGTTTATAGAATATGAAGTCAAAGTGCACCAATACTTTCAGCATGGATTTTAAACACAGTGTGCAGGCTAGTGTTTATAGAATATGAAGTCAAAGTGCACCAATACTTTCAGCATGGATTTTAAACACAGCGTACAGGCTAGTTTTATATATAATACGAAATCAGATAGGACCAATAATAGCAATATATATTCCGTGCATGTGTTTAATTAGTGTACAGGTAAGTATATATTAAAAATGTAAATCAATATAATATACAGAACATATTAGTGTGAATACAGTGAGAAAAATTTATATTGAATATATAATAACGTGCACTAATAAAGACAACTTGTTTTATTTAATACGATGTGCAAAGTAGTGTAGCACACAAGACACGTAGAGAAAACGTGCATCAATATAACATATACTACGTGTTAGTGTGAATATAGTGTGGAAGCTAAATTATACAAAATAAGTACATTTTACACATGGCGGTGATAAAATGAAACTAAACTGGTAAAATACAGAATAGAAGTTGTAAAGTAAACAAGCACGTGCCAATGTGCGTTGAATAAACTCGAAAACTATGAAGGCCTATCATAAAGCCAGTTTAACGAACTTAGTTGTACTTTGTACTTGCCGCGTATAATCACTAGAGTATTATAAAACATCTTTGTAAACTAATCAGGATAGCGTTGTCGTACTTTACCAGCTTGGATACGTTCTTGACTTTCTGGTCAATGTAGGAAGCGAGTTGAATACACTGTTTAGAGGCTGAAAAATCACGAATCTTACCAAACCAGATTGTTTAATGAACCCGTGAGAGAAGGTCATACACCTGAACTTTATAACACGTAATATTTCTCGAGCCTTGGAGAAGAACAAGGGCTGTAAAACCAGCCCTTCCTTTTGATCATGCTACTTGTTGTTGTTTGGAAGAGAGAGAGAGATGAAAATAATTTCAACCTGGATTACTCAAGTTTTTAACCAGGGTAACCTGTATAGATGCTAAAGAGTAAATAATGCATATGTGATTGCCTTGTGGTGATACAGACCCTGAACAGGTTTCTGGACAAAAACATCAAACACGAAGAAAAGCCCTACCTTGTCAGCACCACCTAGGGCATGAAAACGCTATTTTTTTTTTCCACTGCAAGCATGTTCACAAATAGAACACCTGATTTATCTCTTCCCTTGTACAGGGTGAGTCTAGGGCGAGGCATAGATTTAGCTTTGTTTTGGCTACCCATTGTACCACATGGTTCTTCTCGTCATCTCCCAGAAGACGATGATCCTTTACTCTTTCGCGCATAGTTTCCTATCTGATTATTATCTCGTATTGAGTCCACCATTTTTTCTGTTGTTTTCCTCATATTTTAAAAGCTATTCCTTGATAAACAACAACAACAAAAGATGAGGAAAACAACAGAAAAAATGGTGGACTCAATACGAGATAATAAAAACTTGCTGGTGGGAAGCTATTCTTTGATAAACAACAACAACAACAAAAGATGAGTAAAACAACAGAAAAAATGATTGAACAAAAAAAAAGATTAGGAAAGCAACAGAAAAAATGGTGGACTCAATACGAGATAATAATTATAAACACTTGCTGGTGGTTGTTTATCAAAGAATAGCTTCTCACCAGCAAGTGTTTATAATTATTATCTCGTATTGAGTCCACCATTTTTTCTGTTGCTTTCCTAATCTTTTTTTTTGTTGTTGTTTATCAAAGAATAGCTTCCCACCAGCAAGTTTTTATTATTATCTCGTAATATTGAGTCCACCATTTTTTCTGTTGTTTTTTCTTACCTTTTTTTGTTGTTGTTTATCAAAAAATGGCTTGCCACCAGCAAGTTTTTATTATTATCTC
>NW_013666402.1:298130-305403 GCF_000517525.1 Limulus polyphemus
CTCCGCAAGGACCCAACAAACCTTTATGCATCAACAGAGGGCGAAGTAGTAGTAAAAAAACGCAAAAATGCCCATAAAATCGCAAAATGCAAGACTGAAATTTTGTATGTATTTTCTCATGGTCCATACCAATTTAATACACCCTGCGAAGTAGTCACATGGACATACAACAGAGAACACTATTATATTTATATAGATATATTGAAGTTTTATAACTTGTTAGCCCCCCAGTGACACAGCGGTATGTCTTCGGACTTACAGCGCTAGAATCCGGGTTTCGATACCCGTGGAGGGCAGAGCACAGATAGCCCATTGTGTTGCTTTGTGCTTAACTTCAAACAAACAAAAACGTAACTTGTTAATAAAACCTTTTTCATAAATTACCCCTGTTCGTTAAAAAAGAAGGAAAACATTTCTTTTACCTCCAAATAATTGTCACATGCCCAGTTCTGACAGTGACTAACAAGTGAGTGGGTTGTTCCCTGGTGGCAGTATAAGAATCTACTGTTTTGCCCTGAATGCAAGTGTGGGTGATGGGATAATATCGTATCCTGAAGCTTACGAGCGAACATATAAATCAGTCCAATGATAACATCTGAGGTTGAGAGTTAATGAGTTTCGTGAAACGGGGGTCAGACGGTGTTCGACTTTCCAAAACCACAAAGAGATTCTTCTGTCTTTCTTGCTTTTACTTACATTTCACTTGGAAAAACTGGTCTACTAATATTTTCGGACTTATTTCACTCACAAGTTCTTACAATTAGGGTATGTGAAATCTAAATAATGATAGAGTGGCGACGTAATTTACTATAGAGTCCACATTAACACCTATAGGCAAAAAGAAATACTTTAATTCGTAATAAAACTCAATAGGGCCGTAATATATGAAATAGTTGTCACGAAAAGCCATACTATTATCAGTTAAGTATTGTAGTTTTGTAGAAAGAAGTATTAACTCATTTATCTACATAGGTTCAGTTGATGATAAGCATATCACCCATTGGAACCTTACTGAAAATTTGACAGACACCGTGCTTTTCTTTTTTAATGACAGGAGTGTGAACAGTTGATTTATAAATAAATATTTAACCAAAAAAAAAAAAAAGCTCACTCGTAGAAACTCCATTGATAATCTCTTTTCACCGACGTCCTAGCTAGGACGATAAGATCTCAAATAATATAGTATTTGTTATTTTGTTCTTGTGTGACAAAAGCCTTATGCGCACATGAGGTAAACGGTCTAGTTTGAGAAGCCTAGGATTTAACTACTATCCTTTTCGATGTTGAACTTCTAATCAAAGGGAGCGCGGGCAGTCAGCAGCACCCGCCGCCACAGACGCTTTGTTCAGCTTCGGGAAACCGAATTACGAGATTGACAATTATTTTTATAATGCGCTCACAACTGAAAATTCGGAGAGTGTTCAGTGACATCGCGTCTCGAACCTCGGACCTTTCGATTCGCATCTGATATCGCTAACCACTAGGACTTGCACATTAAGTATGATATTGTTTTGTTGCCTCTTGTAAACTTAAATGTTTCATATTGCAACGTGCAAAACCGCGAAGTGGAGAAATATAAGTGTTAGCTCTAACTGAAAAGTCTGATAGGTAGGCCAATGTGGACTCGGGGCACTTTCACTGAGCTCCCAGAAATTCAAAAAGTACGTATATATATGAAAATAAAACGATACTTGTTCACGTCATTCACTGATTTCTGGTTGTAAATAACTAATGCTTTATTAGTCTATCAGTTATTTCAACGAGGCATGGTGCAAGGATTTATCTTAGAACAATCTAAAAGATTATTTTACAGAATTCCGTGTGCATGTTCGATTATAATTGGCGAATAGCTGGGCCATTGTCACCAAACCTGGCAGGTACTCTTACTAATCCCAGGGGTCGGCGATCGAATCTGACTTACCCTATGCCAGCCCCCACCCGGGGGCCCTCTGTCTCTTCCTTTTGCACTGAACGGGCACGCACGTGTACTATAGTTATATTTAATAAAAGTTTAGTGAGTAAGAAAACAAAATTTTAAGCCCGGCATGGCCAGACAGGTGGTTAGAGCCTCGACTCGCAATTTGAGGGTCGCGGGTTCAAATCCCCGTCCCACGAAACATGTTCGACCTTTCAGGCGTGGGAGCGTAATGATGTGACGACCAATTTCACTATTCGTTGGTAAAAGAGTTGGCGGTGGGTGATGATCACTAACTGCCTTCCTTCTAGTCTATCACTACTAAATTAGGGACGGCTAGCGCAGCTAGTCCTCGTGTAGCTTTGCGCAAAATTCAAACCAAACCAAACACCAGGCGAGTGGCCTTATTTGAATTTTATTTCGCAGGTTTCAGTAGACTTGATTTCAGATTAAGAGGAAACTCGCTGTATCTGTTTGTGGCTGAACATTGTGAATGACATTTCATAAGTAAAACTAGTTTTTGATCATAATTACAAGTTACAGCTTTTACAGTAAGAACGGGTAAGACGTTTCGATCATTTTCAAATACACAAGTTTTACTGTAAAAGCTGTAACTTGTAATAAAATATACTTAACCATTAAGTTAACTCAAAACCAAACTATTTTTGATCCTTCACAGGCAGAGTGTAAGTATTATCTGAGGAGGCTCTACAAAGTAAAATCATTTTATAACTTACTAGTTAACATTACCCACTTTCTAAAATTTAAAAGAAAAATTTATTGTTTTAAAGCACGTTACAGTTGAACAAGGTATACTTTTCTGATTATTCAAACTACCACAAACTCACGCATATATCTCAGTATGTTTTTACGAATTAATGATCACAATGATAAAACTCCACTGCAATTAAGCCTACTAATGTGTTAATAAACTCCACTGCAGTTAAGCCTAGAAGCGTGATACTAAACTCCACTGCAGCTACTCCTACACGTGAGTTATTAAAACCGCTGACTTTGTTTTGAGAATGAACAAAAGAGAAGACCAGAAAGTGGGGTAAAAAACACGAAAAACAGTTATAAAAGTCATCATATCTTAGAATACAGTAGTATATAATAACAAGCAAAAGTACACGTCTCCAGTGGCGGGAAAACTTTTAAGTTAATCTATCAATTTAAATTATTTCATGGACTTTAAAAAGTTTAATTGTGTTGCACTCTTCGTTTCACTCAGATCCAAAGTAATTGTTGAACATTTTAGTCATGCTATGAGCCGCTCAACAATAACATACAGTAAATCTACAATTTTATTCTTTAAGTTACGTCACATTTTGAAATGTTAATGATAGTGTGATTAATTCCTAACAATTTAGTGTAGAATATCCTGCTTGCGAAATAAAATTTGACATCAACATTATTCATGCCTGTTCTCACATCATTTTAAAAGTGAATGTTCAGCTTTGCCTGCTGCGCAGCTTTTCATATGGGAGACAGACGAACTGCTCGGACAGACACAACGGTTCGCAATATTTTGAAAATAACGTAGTCGTTCGAATTCAGAAAATCTATGGATTTATCCTGTTGGCTGGATGAATGATACCCAGATTTATGGATCTGATACTTTCTATCTGTTTGCAGCAGTAAAGAAGGTACCAGATCCTATTTGAAAATCTTCATTGATTCAGTACTATATGCCTGTATGATTCACCGAGAATTATTGATGAAACATCATGACTAACTGGAACATACATTGATTCTATAGCTATTTTCCAACATGTTACCCAAAACTTCGTACTGTATCTTATCTACCACATGTTTGATTGATTTTATTCATTCAGAGTGTTCTATTTATTCAGTTTTGGCCAGATCTCTCTGCTTCTGACGCTAATTCATACGAACTTAACAACGAACATTTTCTGTGAATGTTAAATACTACTAGAAAAAATCTTGGTAATCTTGACCTCTCTTGCTTAGACTCTTCTACTTATGTAAGAGGATGGAAAGGTTGTGCACCATCATAAGAAGTTCCGTTCTTAGTGTGGTTTTTCTGAGTCTTATATTTGCGTTTTGTTGTATTTTTCTTCTATTAAAATAATTAATTAAAATGGTATTAACCCTCTAAGAAAGTGGGAAGTGAACCTGTTGGTGACGTTGGGTAGTGATACCAACAGTCATCTGTGGGAAAGTGAATCTGTTGGTGACGTTGTGTAGTGATACCAACAATCATCCGTGGGAAAGTGAACCTGTTGGTGACGTTGTGTAGTGATACCAACAGTCATCTGTGGAAAAGTGAACCTGTTGGTGACGTTGTGTAGTGATACCAACAGTCATCCGTGGGAAAGTGAACCTGTTGGTGACGTTGGGTAGTGATACCAACAGTCACATGTGGGAAAGTGAACCTGTTGGTGACGTTGTGTAGTGATACCAACAGTCATCCGTGGGAAAGTGAACCTGTTGGTGACGTTGGGTAGTGATACCAACAGTCACATGTGGGGAAGTGAACCTGTTGGTGACGTTGTATAGTGATACCAACAGTCGCATGTGGGGAAGTGAACCTGTTGGTGACGTTGTATAGTGATACCAACAGTCGCATGTGGGGAAGTGAACCTGTTGGTGACGTTGTGTAGTGATACCAACAGTCACATGTGGGAAAGTGAACCTGTTGGTGACGTTGTGTAGTGATACCAACAGTCACCTGTTTAATCTTGCAAAGAATCAGATTTTTCTTTTCAGGCCTTTGCAAGTTTCTTTTTTTTAGAGTCATTTACTTAAACTATTTTAAAGTGTTCTTGTGATCGTCATTATGTTGATGTTTATTGGTTTATAGTCGATTAAATACATTAAATACATGATTGAGTTAGTACGGAAGAATGACGCTGTGTAATGTGCGTGTGATTGAGTAAGTGGCACAGCAGTATGTCTGCGGACTTACAACGCTAGAAACCGGGTTTCGTTACACGTGGTGGGCAGAGCACAGATAGCCCACTGTGTAGCATTGTGCTTAACTACAAAAAAAAACAAGCAAATCTAACGAAGCATTGCCTTAAGAACAGCTGTTGTGGGTTAAGTAATGACTTGTTGCTTGTTATATAATTTGTGACTGGGATAAAGGATTTCCGGTAGTAGCCCCAAAAAAGTTGGCGAGGAATCAAATGGAAATGAACAACGCATAGAGGCACTTACGTTGTCCAAGTTTTGCTGTTTTAATCTGTGTTTGTGTGGAACTACTATAGATTAGGATAATTAGCATCATCAAGGTTTCCAAACAGCTGCTTAGCGACTGACTAGTCAGTAGCTGAGACTATTAATAATGTGACGACCAAAACGTCTCTGGGAAACGATCTTATTTGACACAGCTCTTTCCAACCTTGATTTGTAACTTGTGCTGTAATTTTGGTAGGCATCACATATGGGTGTTCTGTACTAAGTAATGTCGCATTACATTAGCATTGAAAAACTAGTATATTCTGTTTCGTTTTGAGGATGATTTTGCATGGCTCGTGTATAAAGAAACTTCATTATACGTTTCGTGATCTTTCATGAGTATCGATTTTCAGAAATCAATAGAATTTGGGTAAGTATTCTTTTTCTTAGTATTCTAGAGGATCTTACGTTCTTAGGCTTATTATTAATGGTCCATCCAACTTCCGAGAGCAGATACTATATTTTACCCTATTTTAGTGTAGTTCAGATTTTGACGAAATGTCACGTTCGACAACGTTCATTCAAGTTGTTAGATATAACTTGATATAAATTATAATTATTTGTCTTCAGAGTATCGTAGCGTCGTATTTCTTTCGTTGACGGACTCTTATAAATTATATGGTGAAAAGAATTCAATGACCAGATCAGGTAACGATGATAAATTACTTTATTTCATACTTAAACGTTTCTACAAATTTGAGCACTTGTACACTTCCATAAGTTACTGTGGGCCTACGTTACACGTTACAGATAACTTTAGCTAACGTAACGCAAATCAGCTTATTTGTATATAAACAAAGTAATTGCGATAACTAACACTGAGTGGTTCACTCTCTATCGTCAAATAACTACACAATCTCTTTAATTTTATCCTTGACTATTTTTCAACCCACTCACTAACTAACCAAACGACAGTTCATGAAATGTCCAAGTTTGAATGTGCTAGAACAAAACTTGACTTAAAACCTTAGAACTTTCTAGGCTATCTATACTCTCTGGCTAACAATTTGCATTAAACATATAGCTTACAAAAGTATTCTCCAAGATCTGATATCTTGTAGAAAGGCCGCATTAGGCGAGGTCAGGAACAATCTGTAATTGAATACGTTTTATTTGTTGATGAAGAAGAGCCGGTCCAGATTTCACTGAACACAATGAAATTTTGTTTCTATATTTGTTTTTTGAGGGTTTATTACATGTAATAACACTATAACGTGCCCAATAAGTAACAAAACGTTTGTCAAGTTAACAAGGAAACTTTACATTAAAGTGCTGCAACTTTTTAATTTTTTTTGAATAAACACTGAAATTAAATCGTTCGTATTCTAGCCTCTAATACACATATACAGATTAGCTTGATATCGGTGTAGTGTAGTAGTTTCCTTCCATTATTTCAACCACATATTCATACAGGTTTTGTTTTTTCTCTTATTTGAATACCAGTTTTTCCTTTCTTTGTACTTTGGTACCAACTTTCTGTCTTCTTATTATACCTTGATACCAGTTTTCCTCTTTCTCTTTTTCTCATTTAATTTTTTCTGTTATAATTTGATACAACTTCCTTCTGTTGTAGTTTGTCACCAGCTTGTTATTCTCTTCCTGATATGCCTTGGTATAATTTCTTCTCTTATGATAATTTGGTACCATTCCTTCTCTTTTTCTTGGCCCAGCATGGCCTAAAGGTTAGGGTGTTTGACTTGCAATCTACAGGGTTCGAATCCCTATCCCACCAAACATGCTCACCATTTCAGCCATGGGAGGATTATAAAGTGATGGCCAATCCCACTAATCGTTGGTAAAAGAGTAGCCCAAGAGCTGGCGGCTGGTGGTGATGACTAGCTGCCTTCCCTCTAGTCTTTCACTGCTAAATTAGGAACAACTAACGCGTATAGCCCTCGTGTAGCTTTGCGCAAAATTCAAACCAAACCATCTCTTTTTCTTTTTGTACTTAAATACCAGCATTTCTTTGTTCTGTTATACATCATTGCTACTTTTGCCTCCATATTGTTGTTCTATAATAGTGTTACGTCTCCGTTTGTTAATTGATTTCCCGTAAATTCGTTCCGATGAAACTTTAACGACACAAGTCCTTACTTAATAAAACTGGTTTATTCTTTCCGAATATAACTTTTACGATAGACTTAATTTCAACAATCG
>NW_013666402.1:305559-309358 GCF_000517525.1 Limulus polyphemus
TGCACACACATTGTCACGTCACGCCGTGACCATCTTATATATATCGGACCACCCCCCAATCTCGTAAATGCTAGAGCACTCCCGAAGGAACGGGATAGTTCTAGAAACGTGGCGTGACACTAGTCACGTGACCTTGCTGACGCAACAATAGTTTTCAGTTATTTCTCTTTGGAGTGTAGTTTGTTTTTTAAATTAGGAGTAAGGTAAACCAGATTAGAAGGATGTAAAGTGTACTACAAAACAACGAGACACTGTATTATTATCAACACTAGTTTCTACAAGTGCACATTGTATTAGAATTTGTAGTGAGTAATGAACTGATAATAATGATGTTTATTTAATAGTGCTATATTATACAGTGTTATTGAACGTTGAGTAAGACAAGTTAGTGTTGTCAGTGTCACCTGCACTGTTATGCTACTTGATCTTTGACATAGTTTTTAACTTCAAATTTTTATTAAATCCTTCAGTAATTTTGTCCTGTTTTTCCTGCCTTAGTTCTGGAGAGTGAGAATGTTTTGAAATGCTTAGACAATCTAAACTCATTATAGAAATCAAAACACCATCTGTTTCAAAAACCACAGAAACAATTCTTAAGGACTTCAACATTTACAGTTTTTATGCTATCTAGAAAACCATAATTTACCTTTTTTTGTTCTACTGTTCAGGTAATGATACTGATATTTTCATAAGTTTCAGTTTTGAGTCTGTTCATTACATTCAAACATAATTAAAATTGTAATTTTTGTCTTTGAATTTCAAATAGACATCAAATGTATTAATGTTATACAAATTGTTTTAAGATAGTATTAAAATATAGATTAAAAAAAGCAACACAAAATGCTGCATTTTACAATTGTGTGTGTTCAAAACTTATTCCTTGGTCAATGTAAATTCTTTAAATTTGATCTAATGTTTTGTAGATAATGGTAAAACAATGCTAAATTGTTTATTTCAGTTTAATGATGTATTTTTTTCTGAATAATGTAATGCTTCCATATTAGAATGATGAAAAATGTTTATATTTTTACTGTATTGTTCAAGATAACAATTTTAAAAGTATGAAAATAATTACACAAGTTTGTTACAGTGTAATTACATTCCAGATTCAAAATGGTTGTTGAATCATGTATCTGTATAGAAAGTGTGCACTAGACAAGACAACTGGAAGATCAGGAGAGTTTTTTTTGTTTTCAGATGATACATAAAACCTTAAAATCCCATTTTCTTTATTGATCAATATCTTTCTAGGGTACTGTAGAAACTGATTGTGAATCAGCTTTCCAATTGGCTGCTTTGGCTCTACAGGTTTCTGAAGGGGATTATGTTGAGTAAGTTGTTTTATTTGAAGTCAAGATAACACACAAACTATATTTCAGATAAAAAGATGTTTTCTTTGGCCAATGCTTGAATATTAATCTTTTCATCACCAAGCATTTTAATTTTATTCCCAGAAACCAAAAAAAAATTGGGAAGTTTATATATCTTATTTATTGTATACCTTATTGAGGAAAGACCCTAGAAACCCTATATCATTGGATTCAATGTGAAAAACCTCTTGTATTTGATTTATTGTATGTCTTATTTAGAAAAGACCCTAAAAACCCTATATCATTAGATTCAATGTGAAAAACCTTTATCAGTACATGCCCAAATAGACCCTGGAAATCAAAACAGTAGGTGTATTAAGTTATCATTAACAAGGGGTTAGGTTTCTCAACATGACTAAAAGGTCTTTACCAGCACACAGATTTATTTGACCTGATTAGAATAAGCCAAGTGCAATAGTAAGTTGTGCATTTATTTGACTAAAATTGAAAAATCCTATGTGTTACATTGTTTAGACCATCTAAATATAAAAATATGTTTAACTTCATTAATTTCAGCAGTATTATATTTTTTAAACACATTTGATGGGGTATATGAACAACAATGGCTGTACTGTAGTACTTGATGGTTCTTTATCATCTTTGATTTCATGATTTGTTTTTTCTAGTGCCTCGACCTTGTTCAAAACTTTCTAATTGAATTACACACTGTGAACTGTAAACCATTCCTATTTTACTAGTTTACTTTCATGCTGGATTCAGTGTTAACAGTGGCCATTACACACTGTGAATGTAAACCATTGTTATTTTACTAGTTTACTTTCATGCAGGATTCAGTGTTAACAGTGGCCATTACACGCTGAACTGTAAACCGTTGTTATTTTACTAGTTTACTTTCATGCATGATTCAGTGTTAACAGTGGCCATCACACACTGAACTGTAAACCATTGTTATTTTACCAGTTTACTCTCATGCATGATTCAGTGTTAACAGTGGCCATCACACACTGAACTGTAAACCATTGTTATTTTACCAGTTTACTCTCATGCAGGATTCAGTTAACAGTTGCCAGAAGCAGAGAATCACTACACATGGTGTATGAAAAGTTCCTCCAATGTTGCAATTATTTTCTCTCTTACCATTGCTCTATTGTTATTTTCTGAAAAATAAACAGTAAAACTTTGTTTTTAAGTAATTGATAACAAATAAATTATTTGTGTTGTAATTGTGTTACATTTATTTATGTATAAACCATATGACTGAGGTGAATGTCCATATAATTGAGGATTTTTATCTTGTGACCAGTGATGACAAGACTAAAACTCTCCTGAAAAAGTTACCAGTGCTTCCAACAAGCGTTTTTAAAGAACATCCATCTTTGCAAGTTTGGTATGTATGTATGTCTGTATTTCAAGTAAAGTTTCAACAGTGTAGCCAAAGTAAAAATTGTGATGGATAGATATTGGATATAAAATAAAATCATGTCAAACCATTCCCACTTTTATTGGAGTTATAGTCTTATGCAACAAATTGACATTATGTCAATCCAAATAATCAACCATGTTGTTTACATTATGTCTAAATTTAGCATTCAGGGTTTAATCATTTGTCAATATGATATGTAACAGGTTGATAAGTTTATAAGATGTTGTCTTTTCTATCTCTAAGTTTCTTTTGTACAGAAGTATGTTATGTTAATAAAACAGTAAATCAACCAAAAATGGTTTATATAAGCATATTTATAGATAATTGTTGGTTAATTTACTGTTATTATGTTATTATTTTATGTGTGTTTTTCTTGAAGTTCGGAAAGGTAGCTTGATAAGATGGTTGACAGTTGCAAAGTATATTAAGTTTCTTGCTCTCTTTTTTCCATACATTTATAATAATAATTCAGGTGTTGTTAAAAATCACAATTTTAATTTTACGTTTCTCTTTTCTTTTTTTTCTAGCAAGGATAAAGTAATAACATACTACAAAAAGCTTTTAGGTCAGTCTAGAGGAGAAGCTATTGTCAAGTAAGTCATATTTCCAGCTAGATAACCCTACATGCATGGGTGGGGGTCAAAGTGTGCATGCCATGACCTTTTTACAGAATGTCATTCAATACAGTATTATGTATTTGATATCAGAACTATTCATTTTACCCTACACTGCACCTTGCTTTCAAGTTATACTTCCAGCTTAAGAGCAACTAGTTAAACAGTCACACCTTGCTTTCAAGTTATACTTCCAGCTTAAGAGCAACTAGTTAAACAGTCACACCTTGCTTTCAAGTTATACTTCCAGCTGAAGAGCAACTAGTTAAACAAAGTTTGCTTTCAAGTGATACTTCCAGCTGAAGAGCAACTAGTTAAACAGTCACACCTTGCTTTCAAGTTATACTTCCAGCTTAAGAGCAACTAGTTAAACAGTCACACCTTGCTTTCAAGTTATACTTCCAGCTGAAGAGCAACTAGTTAAACAAAGT
>NW_013666402.1:310358-326837 GCF_000517525.1 Limulus polyphemus
AAACAAAGTCACACCTTGCTTTCAAGTGATACTTCCAGCTTAAGAGCATCTAGTTAAACAAAGTCACACCTTGCTTTCAAGTGATATTTCCAGCTTAAGAGCAACTAGTTAAACAAAGTCACACCTTGCTTTCAAGTGATACTTCCAGCTTAAGAGCATCTAGTTAAACAAAGTCACACGTTGCTTTCAAGTGATACTTCCAGCTTAAGAGCAACTAGTTAAACAAAGTTACACCTTGCTTTTAAGTTATACTTCTAGCTGAAGAGCAGCTAGTTAAACAAACCTATGCCTATAAAGAAAACATTAAAACCTAATGTACTTTACTTTTTTCACATTTGTTTGAAACCTTATTTTTCCTGTACACATGTTAGCAATAGCATAATTGTTTATTTGAATGTGGTCATTTGGTATTCAGATAAAACGTTATTTGTTTGTGGTCATACACATCATTTGCAGTACTTTATCTTCTGACAAAAAATATTTTTTTTGAAATCAATAACAAAAATAACTACCATATACTTAGCCACAATTTGTATTAAAATTAAGTTGACTAAGTGTACAAAAAGAATAAACTTTAGACCAATATTTGTTAAAAGAACACACTGTAGTTGATAATAATAATGATATAATATTTTAATCATTTCAAAACAAAATTACTGGCACAATATTTTAGGCAGGATATTCTTTAGAAACACAAAATGCACAACACTGTATGAAAGGTTTCCTGCCTGTATTGCTATGCAAATATATATTTAAGTAGTAAAGGATTTTATGCCATGGCATTTCTAACTTGGTTATCTTGAGTTTAGAAATACATTTCATTATCATGATTTGTGAATTATCAGTTTTTACCAGTTTAACAACTTGGATTAGTAAACATCCATTTTTTTAGTTTCAGTACTTTATTTTATATGTATATTTTTGTGTAAATGTAACATCTTGGATTATTAAGTATTTTTACTTATAACAGAAACTCTTGAGGAATCTTGCATATATTTCAAGACTGCAAGTCTATAAATATATTTGTATTATTATGAATTTTTGTTTGTTCAATAAAGTATTTTTTATTGACTTACTTAGCTAAGATTCTGAAAAAATTTATCTTAAATATCAATCAGTTGTATAAGCATTCATCTTTGTAACATTGCAAACATATTTTTATTGTTATTTTTAGCTGTGTTTAGGTTGGATATGGCCTAGGGTGCTGGGCCACAGATCGAAGGGTTTAGAGTCTGAGATGTGATACCACATGCTCCAGACTTTCAGCTGCAGGCATATTATAAACATGGCTCAGCTGACAAAGCCCTTATGGCAGCTGGTACTGTTGCCTGGCAGCCCTCTATCTAGACATTTCAAAATTAGGAGTGACTGTACTTGAAACCTAGAGAGGTTTCTGACCTGCTTTTTTAATCTGCATGTACATAAGGTGCTTTGCAAGTTTAAAAGTTAAATTACTTGTATGCATTTATTATATTTTAAGTGCTGCCAATTACTGGTATACATCTGCATCAATACAAAATATTGGATTTCAGTGCAACAACTCTTCAATGGATTTTCTATCTCTCTAAACTGTATTTGTTCAAAGAATATTATGTAGAGAATTGTATAGATATCTGTGGCAAATCTTATGCATTACTGTGCTTTCTTTTCCACAGTTATATGAGCATAGTAGAAAGCTTGCCTACATATGGAATTCATTATTATGAAGTAAAGGTAAGTAATATTAATACTTCTCCTGTTAGGTGTATTATTATAGGGTGATGGTTTTTTTTGTATGTATATTTTTCTTATAAAACCTTTAAATTGATAGTGTAAAAGTGCTGAAGTTTGTCAAAAATAGTCATTTGTTGTTGTTAATGGCATTCTCTGGTGCTGTTTTCCAAATGAAAACACAAGTGTTTAGATGACAAGAAATTTAATCTCACCATCATTGTGTTCATATTTTAGTTTTTACCTAGTGTTTTATAATTAGCTTCTAATATTTAGTAAATTTGCAAAGTGGACAGACATTTAATCAGCCCAAAAGGTCATAGTCAGTACTGTTTTTGCTTCTTTGAATGTGTTTTGTTTATTGAAGATGATTAAAAAATTTCCAACAGAATATGTTAAGAATTATTTTAGGTTTGAATTACAGTTGTTGTATGTGTTTCCAATATTTTAAATTTTGTATATTTTAACAGTGTATTATAGTTTTTGTATGTATTTTCAAGGCTTTAAGTGTTGTATTTTTTAATAGTATTTATTAAAAAAGGTATAAATCAGCTTAACTATAATGATCTTAGTCAGAGTGACATTTAAACAATGAGTTGATTTATTTTGTATTTTACTTTTAAAAAGTAAAATTCTAAGTAGAATTAACAAGTTTTTTTAGATTGATTTGTTTGTTTTTTAGATTTTCACTTCATAAAATTTTATGTCAACAAAGCAATAATAATTAATTTTTAAAACAAAAAATTCAATACAAATAAGCATGTTCTTGGTAAATTGGGGCAAAACTAGTTATTTCATCACATGGTTTGCTAGCAAGATTCTGTACATCATTTTTTGTATGACTATATCTTGACAGAGAACATTTTGATGAATGTGTATTTTTATTGCTTTAAATACATAAGTGTATTTGTTGTGCAATTATGTAAGTCCTAATTTAGTAAAAAGGAGCTTGTTCTCTTGGAATTTTAGGACAAAGCAGGGATACCTTGGTGGCTTGGGCTTAATTATAAAGGAATTAGTCAATATGACTTCATAGACAGAAAGAACCCCAGAAAGGTGAGAGTGTAACATTTGGTAATCGGTTACTAACAAAGTAGTTTGAAGCTATCAATAACCAATCTAAAATAGAGCTGCTTTGAAATCAGTTTTATTATAGTTTACTGGTTATAATTAGACCAAAAAATAATTGCCCAAACTTGGATATAATAACATTTTTCTTTTAAAAAAAAATTAATTTCAAAATGATAACATCAAAATTTGTGGTGCTCACATAAACACAAGGAAAAAATGAAATGAAAATTTATTTTTACAGAAAGAGTAAAGAGAAAGAACTCCTAAATATGGTATTTAAATAATGAAATATTATCAGCTTACCATCCTCTTCATATTTTCCAACAATTCAGAAAGCCATGTGATAAAAAGGCTGAATAACTTTATGAAAGTAGTTTATGAAAATGAAAAGAACAACATTTGAACTAAAATTAGTACCTAAAATATTGAAAGCAAGTAATCAGGACAGGAATAATAGATGTGTTTTTCCCAAAATGGAACATTGATAGTGGTTTGACTTCATTCTCTTTCTGACATACATATATCTTTCGAAACTTATACTTAAATCATTTGATATTGATATGAATAATATGTGATCTTTATATTGATCAATTTAGGTTCAGGTTTAATGTAATAATTAAAAAAATTACTTTTACTGTTTGGGTCTGGTAGTTTGGATGCCCAACTTGCAATCTGTTGGTCTCGGGACTGAAACCCAACACCAGACATGCTTACCCTTTCAGCCATTAAGTCATTATAATGTGGAAGTCAATCTGACTGTTCCTAGGCAAAGAGTAGGTGGTTTTGATCAGCTGCCTTCTCTCTAGCCTATCACTTCAAACTTAGGGACAGCTAGTGCAGATAGCCCTCAAGTAGCTTTGCACAAAATTCAACAAAGAAAATTATTGTTTGATTTTGCTTATTTGGTGTTGTTCAGCTACTGTAATCTTACCACATTCAGTAACCCCTCATTTTCAAAGTGTTAAGCAGTTTATTGGAAACTACTACTTCTGTTCCAATTTAAACTGCTTTCTTTTTTTTTTTTCTTTTCTGGAACAGGACATGCGTATCATTGCTTGATAAAAAGACCTTTAACCAAAAACTAAAAAAAAACATAAAGTGATACAGTACAACCTCATTATAATGCTGCCATCAGGAGCCATGTGTACCCGAGAACCATATAGGTGAGGGAAGCATTATAACCATCTAGTCAAGAAGGCACTCGTGCTGAACAGGTACAGATTCAGCAGAATACTAAAGCAGTTGATTAAATGAAATAAGTGTTTTTTACATAGGAAAATAGGTATAAAAAAAAGATACAATAACATAAGATAAAATATACACACTTGACTAATACCATGACAGTCATTGAATCTGTACAGCCACCCATTGCTTGCCTCAAAATCTATGTCCCCATTCAGTTGATTTGAAAGTTTCTTTGTTTGTGCTTGAAGAATTGTGCCCAACAAAGGTACGCCATCCACTCTCTGCTGCATGAACCATGCATACAGTGCATTGTTGGCTTCATCCAATTCACACAACAAAGAGTATAGCATTTCTTCATCTTTCATCCAAACCCTGAGAAAGAATATGATTGGCTAAAACAATCGGCATTTTCACTGGATAATTAAAATCATGCCAAAAGTGAGCAGGCTTAATGCTATTCTAAACCTGTTGTTTATAACAACATGACATCTCCATTTCCTTCTGACACTGAGCAGTATGTTGGTTTCACCCATAAACAATTCTTGGAACTTCTTGCTCTCTCCACAAAGTTAAACCATTTCCTCTTTAAAGACTTCGCTTATGATCAGATAGATGGAATCCCTGCTGGGTTCAACGATAGCCAATAGTTTTCTATGCTACCATGAATGCAAATAGTTGGAATACTGCTCATGTGACTTTAAACCTGCTATATTGGTGACATTTTCTTGCTATTTTGACAATCAAGTGACATTTTCAAATTCCTTTCTTACCATCCCAATATCAAGTTCACATATGTACTTTATATTCACATCTCTGGCTGGGTTTTACACTCGAGACTTCCCACTTTTTTTTCTGACAGAGTGTAATGACTTTAGCCTCTGAAGCTAAATAGCAGATGATACTAAATTGTTGGGAGCGAAAGCACCACAGCATTATGTCTGAGAAAGTGTTTTAACCAATGACATTATAATGAGGCAGTACTGTAAATGAACAGTTTCACAGCTGTATCAACTATTAATACCATAATAATAATAACTTAAAACCATACATATGTATAACAAAATAAAGCTAACATTAAGTTTTTTAAAGAATAGTAGTAAAAAAAATAAGTTATTTTTCTTTCAGATTTTTCCATGGAAACATTTAGATAATTTGTACTTCAGGGACAGGAAATTTTCTATTGAAGTTCACAGTCCAAGAAGGTGGGTTGTGTAGTAAAATGATTTGCAAGAAAAAATATAGTAAGGAAAGGTTTGAAATATGAAGTCATTGTGTTTACTGTTAGTTAAAAATGTTCAGGTTATTATTTTTTTGAAGTGGTAATTACTTAAGATCAGTTTGAACATTAAGATTGTCGTTATGTGGAAAGCCTTATAATTGCATTATTTATGAAACAAACTGATGTTTAAAAATAGTGTACTTTCTATGGGTTAAATAAATATAATGTCCCTCATTTCAATTTTGAAATTAATAAAAAACAATTCTGTTAAACCTGTCTGTAAAAAGTATTTTATCTATGAGAGGTCTTGTGATTGGAGGGAATTGCCTAATTTATACTTGTCTAGGCTTAACTTAATAATTAGAAACTACATGGATTTTTCATGTTAAGGTATTTTTGATATCACACCTTAAATTATGTAGAATGTAATTGTCAGTAAAACAGGTGAAAGAACTGCTTAGAGCATGTTTCCACTTTATAGACAGAAAAGGCATCAACACCAGAAGGCTTTTGGATAAATAAGTTTTTTTCTGTTTTATATGATGTTTGATTTCTTCATTTTCTGAATAAAAAATGAACATTTTCTAAGTTCATTTTGTCCTTTTAACAAAATCTAGTTTAAATTTGTTAGTAGAATTTATCATTAAAAAAAAAGGTAATTCATGACATTAGTTCTGAGGGTGGGAACACAGCTATGCACGTATGAACAGTTGTTTATGTTTTCTATGAATGTGTACATGATGTACATACGAGTTTTTATAATAATCATGGAAGCAGGAAAAAATTAAAACTTGGAATTGGGCAAATGAAAAGTAGAATGGTAATGAAAATCCCTTGTATGATATAACTTCTTGGTGTACCTTATGTCCAGTTGTAGTTTGGCTGTCTGCCAGTCTCTTTAAATGTGGCATTTAGTCGAAAGTAAGCTTAAGGCTGATTCGCGTTTTCTGTCTGTATCTAGAGTGGTGCATACTCTAAGCAGTTTTAACCTGTATGAGGATGCCATTGAAGAACCTTTGGAAGACTTGGATGAACTCTCAGATGCAATAACTGATCCCACAACACAGTAAGTTTATTAATCTCACACAATTCCCACCATTTATCCCAATTTATTATTTTTCTGTTAATTTTAAAACCCTAAAAACAGATTTAATTATTATAGGATGGAAATGCTTTCTAACAGAGAAAAAGCTTTTATTCTCTGATTTCTGCCTATAATATAATTGTTTAATTGGATGCTTAGAAAGCAAAGATTAAATTAGTGTTCTTAGTATTTGATAACATGTTTCACATCCAATTGTTAAGATGATATCATGTTTAGTTAATTAGAATGGCAAATGATCAAATGTTTAGTTAATTAGAATAGCTTAAGATCAAATGTTTAGTTAATTAGAATAGCTTAAGATCAAATGTTTAGTTAATTAGAATAGCTTAAGATCAAATGTTTAGTTAATTAGAATACGAGACTCAAAAGGAAATATCATTTGTGAGTTATCGTTTTTTTTATCAAACGATATTCTGTTAAGCAGACCTGTATCAAAGATTCTACACAGAGAAAAGATATATTTATTAACAGGGAAGGCTAGTATGAAATATTTCTAAAAGTGTATCTGTTCCTTGTGATGAGACAATGTGATTTGAAGCATCTGCCTCCGTGAGGCTGCATCTTTTATTTTATGAACAAGATCTTAGAGGTATAGAATCAGACTTAGAAAACATGTAGAAGCACAAGTGAATATTATCTGTTTGATGTTAAATTTTAAAGAACTAAGAAAGAATTATGTACCTGAAAATGATTTTCAATCTTGCTGTTGGCCTGTTTTTAATATAAGTATCTTTAAATGACGTTTTTATTATGTTTATTATCATGACTTACATGATTGCTTTTACTATAAATGTGAAATAATTTTTTTTTTTAGTTTAATCAATTTATTAACTTGTCCACAAAAAGTTTAATTTTTTTCTCTCTATATCTCTCTCTCTTTTTTTAGAGTTTCTGTAAGTAGACGTACCTTTGGTCCTGGGAATGTTACAGTTTATGTTTGGTTTGCAATAAACCAAGCTCTTACTAAATGCATTTGGTCAATGGCTGTAGCTCAACACCAGTTTTATCTGGACAAGAAACACTGCAAAGTAAGTTTGGCTAAATATGTTTTTTTCTAGCTTTTTCATTGCCATGGGCATGTGTACCTCCCCACCTACCCCCATATAGATCAGCACTGTCATGAGATTTTGTAATTAATTCTTTACCGCCATGAAGAAAGGGAATTCAAACTTCCCAAACATTCAGATAAGTAATGAAATATTAATTGAATTTTTGTTTTGTATTATATGCATAAAAATAAACCTGACATTGGAATGGTTGTTAATCTATAAATGAGACAGTGAAAGGGTTAATGTACTATTGTATGTAATTTATTTGGACAACAAACACATCAATGTAAGCTTGGTTAAACATATCCATTTAAACCTTATGTTGTATGTGTTTTGTTTAGACAAAGAACATGATGAACTAACTTTGAGTATGTGTCTGTTAAACTGCACTGTTTAATGACATATAATTATGAAAGCAATGGTTCTGTTTTGGAGTCAAAATTTATCTAAAAATTAATTCTCCCCTTTAAGATAAAACTGCGGTTTGATTCATTGAATAATGGTGATCTTGTGTGTGTGTGTGTGTGTGTGTGTGTGTGTTTTAAGAATAACATTATCAACCTATTTCTCACCAGTGGTCTTGTTACTTGCGTGACAGCTAGATTTTGACACATACAAATGTTATTTGCAAAAATGACACAAGCAGAGAGCAAAGGAGACATTTGCTCCCTTAACATTCATCAAGGGACCCTCAAGTTCCAGAGCAAAAGGGACATTTGCCCCTTTAGTGGTAGTAACCAAGGGGCCCCCCAAATTCTAGTCAAAATCTCAAAAAAATTGTACAGAGTTATCAAGGGTTTAACAGCAGTTTTGGTATTTGTATTTAATAGTTAACCTTGTTCAAAACCATCATTCACACAAGTGGGATGAAGCAAGTAACACAACTAGATCAACTGAGGCATTAACTGCACTGTGTAATATTGTAGTCATTTGTGTGAAGGTTGTCATACCACTGTAATAACATTTTTATTTCATATGAAATTTACATGGGTCTCTCTTTATTGGAAAAATGAAAAAAACATTTATATCTTTTATATCTGTGACTCCCTTGATGATTACAATCAACCATTTCATAAACACTTCTGTATTCTATAGTTTAGAATTTGTGATGAGAAGAATCATGGAATATTTGGAATGGTAGTTTTAATTTTGTGTTTAAAAAGGTGAGTCGTATATGAAGCAATAATAAATAAAGGTAGAAGAAACTTTATATAAAAACTGGAGGAATATATGTTTAAGGAAGGCATAAAAATGAGGAAAATGTTAAATAAACTAAGTGATTGTTATGGGGATATGAAATTATTCCCCAAATACAACCCCTTATATGGTGTTGTAGAGAGGTCACATTGCATTTTAATTTTAAATAGTTAAATAATTAGCAATAAAAATTTTCACATAAAACATTTCTCTTTTTTACTACTTCTCTTTTTATTAGAGTCGAGTAAGCATTGTTCGTAGCCTCGGTGATATAGCAAATGACCTGTCACGTAGTATACATTCCTTATCTTCAGCTAGTTCATCATCCAACTTGAGTCATAGTGCTAGTTTACACAGCCTTTCCAGTCTTAAAACAGAAGGTGAGTTTAACCTCTGTTAAAATAATTATTGATCTTTCTGTTTTTATTTCAAACAAACTTCATAAATGACAGGAGTAACTGATGATGATAACTTAGTAACCAGGATGACGATGAAATAAATACATATTTTAATTTTTTTTTCCAAAGTAAATGCATTTACTACTGAGTTATTATGATCTGTTTATTACACAACTACATAAGTTGTAACTGTTTAGAGTAATATAAAAAAAAATACTTTGCAACAAAACCTATATTTTGTATCAATTGAAGATTCCATTGGAAGTTTTTTGTGAAATGTTGTGAAAAATCTAACTTGATGTTTGAGTTCCAATTTTGTGTTTCACATCTAACAACAACAGTGCTGTAGTAATAAATAGTCAGTATTATGCTGTACTTCTCTGTTAATCAGATAATCCCATGAGATTACATTAATGAAGGAGTTCTAAGTCAATAATCCCATGAGCTTACATTAATGAAGGAGTTCTACGTCAATAATCCCATGAGCTTACATTAATGAAGGAGTTCTAAGTCAATAATCCCATGAGCTTATATTAATAAAGGAGTTCTAAGTCAATAATCCCATGAGATTACATTAATGAAGGAGTTCTAAGTCAATAATCCCATGAGCTTACATTAATGAAGGAGTTTTAAGTCACTAATAAAATAGAAATCTTTATATTTAGAAGAAAAAAAAAGTTTTGTTGATTAGTGAAGAATATATCACTTAGTCATGTTTTTCTGATTATGAGAAATTCTTTATTTTCTTGTATGGAAATGAAGTTGTATTTGGTAATATCAACAAATTAGACTATTTTATTAAAGTGTGCATATTAATTGCTTTTGAAGTTTTAGTGTAATTAGGATGTACATTGTATTTCAAATTGTCCTCATTTCTACATTTCATACATTTTTGTAAACATATTGATTATTTTCAGATTGTTCTTGGTTTCTTGCAGGTGAACAGAGTGAAGAGATTCAATTGTTTAAACAAGACATGTTGGCTGTATTGAAGGCTAGGAAAGAAGCCCTGGAAGAGGCCTTGAAGAAAAAGAAAGAGGATCTCAGAATACTCTGCATAAAAGAAGGAGTGAGAGTTTTTCTTCCTTTTAAACTTGTAACATGGATGCATACTGAAGAAATAGAACCAAATTTTAATGTATTGAAATTAATTGTAATAATTAGTTAAGTTTAATCTGACAAACAAGAGCCCAAGGAGACCCTAGTACTAATGTATGCACATGAATGCTCCATCAAAGACTTAGTATCCACTCATCTTTTTTTTGAAGCTGAAATATTATTAAGAATGATCACAAGAAAACCAAAAGTTACAGTAACACAAGCTTTACAAAAATACACAATGAACTGCCACTGAGATATACTTGGACCTTTATTTTATAGATGAATGTGAATCAACATAAGTAAATTTGTTAGATTTTCATAGATAGTAAACTCAAAGAGTGATCCCAGACTGAGATGATTTTTTGTATCAGATCTTGCGGTCATACTTATTTGAAGAATTTGAATATTTTAACGATACAGTCTCTGGCAACTGACAATATCTATTAACTTTCTCATATAATTCTGACTTTAATAGCTCATGGGGTACACTATAAATACAGTTGTAAGAACCATTTTCCCACAATAAGTGTAATATGAAACCTGACATTTCATCTTTAATGTGACTAAAATAAGTTATGACTTTTACAATTTTGAGAAAGATGAGATAAAGTGGAATAAAGATAAACAAGAGTAATTTATAACTTGTACCTCATACTGATCATAATACCTTTAAGCAAAACTAACACAGTAGATCTGAAACCTAACCTGTTCAAACATTTACTGCCTGCATTTAGAGCAGAAGTTTTTCTTTTATTTTTAATTGGAAGGAAAATCTAGATATTATGATATTGATATTCAGGAACTAACAGGAGAGCTACCACCCGAAATACCACTTGCTCCTGGAGAACTTCCACCCACAGTGAAGCAAAGCGCAGGACAAACATTAACTATCGTTGATAAGCTGATTACTAAAGCTAAATCTAAAGAGGTAAGTCTGTTTTTCTTGTCTTTTTAAGTTTGTTTATGTGGTTTAAATTAGTTTCTCAAATGCAGTGAATCTTGTGTGTTTGGTACCTAGAATAATTGTTTTAACAGAAAATGCAATCTGGCATCTTGAGTAAAAATTGAAAATATGATTTTGAGTCGAGAGTTTAGTTTGATTTGGAGTTTCTTGGCACATAACTTAGTGAGGGCAGTTTGGATCTGCCACTTAATGTCCCTCATTTTTGATGACCAACAGGAATTTTGAAAGTCATCAACATAGAAGGATTTTGCCATTATAGAAGGAAGCTGTTATGTGATGGTATTGATCTTAATGTTAAAAAGTGCAATGCTCAAGGCACAGCCCTGAGGTACTCTAAGCTCTTGTAGGAAATATTGGACTAGTGTTCATCCTTCACAGACTCAAAATTACTTCTGCTAAAAAAAGTATGGGTAGTAAATAGCCACCTATACTCATATGAATTGAAATCTTGTAAAAATCCAAAGCTCCATATGGTATCATAAGTCTATTTAAAGTAAAAAAAAGATAGCAACAAGACGCTCCCTCTTGAGAAAACTTCTTTTCTTGATGTTTCTAGTCGAATCAGGTGGTCCACAGTGGATCACTGCTTGCAGAAACTGCACAGGGTAATGGAGAAGAGGATGTTGGATTCAAGGAACCAAAAAAGATGACCATTAACCATCTTTTCCAGAACTTTACATAGACAGTTAGTCAAAGCAATAGATATGTAATTAGAAAGAGTCTTGGGATCCTTTCTGAACTTAGAAAAAAGGGATGACATTATCAAAACTCCATAAAGCTGGGAACTTCTTCTCCTCTCAAATCCAGTTAAAAAGAACCAGAAGAAGATTGAGAGAGGTGGGAAAGAAAAGGGGTATCATCTCATAATAGATGCTATACAATCAAGTGGTGCATTACCAGGCTGATGTAGAGCAAATTTAAGTTCCACCAGAATGAATGGTCAATTATAGTTATAAATACAACTGGGTCAAAAAGAATATGGGTTTTTTTTTAACCCGTGTCCTGATGCTAAACAAAGCAGGGGAACATGTGGAGGCACTTGAGTGATTGGAGAAGCACTCTGCAAGGGTCTTAGCAACACTTTATAAATCAGCAACTCCTTTAGCATTGAGTTGTAAGATTGAGAGAAGATCCAAAGTATGCTTCTCAATCACTTTTTAAATCTTGTCCCAGATGACTTTGGAATTGGCTTTGATATTTCATCTGCCAGGCATGTGCATGAGCCTTCTGAAATGCTATGAAGTTGGTTAAAATGGAATATCTGCATAAGATATCCCAGGCTTGTTTCTGAACCCCGAGTGCCTTTTAGCAGTCAGCTGTCCACCATGTACAAGGATACCATGGAAAACCTGCCAAAGTTTTAGGCATGACAAAGACAGCTGCTTGAACAGTACAATTCTTTAATATTAACATGCAATCATGGTAATTAAACAAATTGGACAGTACAATTCTTTAGTATTAACATGCAGTCATGGTAATTAAACAAATTGGACAGTACAATTCTTTAGTATTAACATGCAGTCATGATAATTAAACAAAGTCAGATTCAGACAATGAATGATGGAAAAATTATAACTGCCTCGTAACTTACTTTTCATCTCCAAAGAAAACAAGGAAGGACATAAGGTGAATATTTTATTGTTATGGCCAAGGCAAAGGAAATCTTTAAATTTTCACTAACTTTAAAGTTATAAATAATATCAGCAGATTTCAAATGTATTCAAATAATAACTCTCGGATAGTCCACCCCCTAATAATATCTTTATCACATTTTGAGGCATTTAGGTTGAATAAATATTTCATTAGACAGAAATGTGTTAATGCTGTGTTATAAGACATCCAAACAACCTTCACCAAATGTGGAAATGTAAAACTATAGTAAAATAAACTTACACAGTAATTAGAAGTGGTATTAAACCAAGAGTATATTTCTTCATTTGTACTTTATGTTTTAATAAATATGCATTTATAATCCATACTGACATAGAGTAGGATTGTATAAAGATTCAGGAAGTAAAACCAAAATAATTTTTGTAAACGTCTAAAAAAAGTCCAACTCTGAAATGTGCACACACATTTAATCAAGCTTATTCCAACATGTGAAAGTATACATTTTCTGTGTTTCATTATCTATCTTCTGAACAGGAGGAAGCTTTAGGAAAGCTCGAGCTACAATATGAAATCCAGAGCAAAATCACCAATGCAGCATTACAGCTTGTTAATGATTTCAGTGCAAAAAAGACAGTAAGAAAACAGAGAAGAACAGCTTATCAACAAGCCCAAACCAAGGTTAAAACTAAAAGTCTTTAATACTTAGTACTGTCTATGTTGTATAGTATTTCTGTTGTTAGTAAAAGACCAATTATACATATTAATAAGTAATATAAAATTAATGTACGGTTTTTATTCATTTATTATTGTTTTAATTTTTAAACTTAAACAGACAGCACTGTCAAAAGTCATTGTAGTTAACACAATTATTTGTAAGCAACAACCAAACTGTTAAATAAATATTGTAAGATTGGTAACACATTTTGTTTTGTTTTTCTCTATTTGTCCTCTCTAAAAGCAAAAGCATTTTGGGGTATTTGCATAAAATGTAGTGTTTATGAAGATGTGATCAAAGTATTTTTTTTTTATAAATGATTTTATGTGTACGAATAATAAAAATTTTACTACTTTAACTATTTCAGAAATATTTTTCACTTAAATATTTATTTTGTTTTCACTATAGCTAGAGGATTTGGAACAAAGATTGGAAATACTTCGAAAACAAGCTGAAGCTGTGCAAACAAAGAAGAACAAACAGTCTTCAGATGGTGGTACATTTATAAATTTAAGCTAATTTTCATTAAACCACAGTTTCTTGATAGTATGATCATTTTATTATTACTATTATTTTTGTATGATTAAATTCACAGTGATTTTACTTGCATCTTTTTCTCATGTTATGTTTTTGTTTTATACACTGACAGAGGCCAGTGAAGACAACCTGAGTCAATCTACAGATGAAAATGGTAAGTTTTACTCTTGGTAGTTTATCATGCACTTCTTATGTTCAGTTATCTTCAATACATATCTGGAATTTTAAAATTACATTTGTGTGTGTGTGAGACATTCTCTTTGAAGAGAACAGAGAATTGTCTAATTACAAACTTGACAAATTCCAAAGTAAACATTTTTACATTTCTTCATACTTAAAAATGTGTGTGACACATAATAATAAAAAAGGTGACCAAAATTTAAGCAGAAGTTCTATATTTGAAAATGGTACTACTTTCACTTTTTCATTGGGAATACATCAATCAGCCTTTCTTGTTGGCCCTAGCTTTATGTTGCATGAATTCTTACTATACAAGCTGAATGTCGATCATATGATGGTAAATGCTGTTTAATTATTCTTCTGAAAATAAAATCTAAATAAATGTTTTCTGAACATTTTTTCTAAAAATTAATTATACTAGCAATACACATGTAAAGAACACAACATTTCTTATGTATATTTGGTCATCTCCTGTAAGTACTGCTTGATTAGAATTTGACTTTTGTATATTTTATGTTACGTTCAAATTTGCTTCTTTATAAAGCCTTATAGATTGAACCATGTGAAAAACTGGTTCTTGAAGAAATATTACTACGTGGTCAAATGTCTGACCCTGCAATTTATTAATTGTGATGGCAAAGCCAAAGAACTTGAAGCTGAAAGGCAAATGCACGAAGGTGTAACTCTTCACAAAAAATTCTGATAAAATTTATTTAAATCTCTTACCTAAGTCAAAAAAAGATCAATAATAATGTATTTTAGCACCATTTTCTTCTTCAGCTTTTCCCTTTAGCAAGGATCATCATCCTTCACACAAGTTATCCTCATCCAAACATCTCTGTTCGTTACTAGGTCTTCTGTTATTCCTTTCTAGTTCATGTCTTGTTTATCTCATCCTTCCAATACTTTACTGGCCTTCCTTGTCTTCACTTGCCAGCTACTGACAGCTCAGATACTGTACTTGTTGTTGTTGTTGTTCTTCTCTTCATGTGACCAAACCATCTCAGCTTTGTTTCTCTTGCCTTTTCCTCAATTCTACAGACTCCTACCATTTCCTTATTCATTCTCTTCTTTTTCAGTGACACTCCCAACAGCCATCTTAGCATTATCATTTCTGTTCTTATCATCAAGCCTTCTTCATCTTTCTTCAGAGTCCAAGTCTTGGCTCCGTAGAGGAGCACTGGTCTAATTATGGTCTCATACACTTTGGCTTTTAGTGCCTTTGGTGACTTTTTGTAACAGATAACTGTAGCTATTTCCTTTCATTTTTTTATAACCTGCCTGGATTATATCTCTCACAGATTTCCTACCCTCTTTCACTTTAGATTGTACTTCCCAAGTGTATCTAAAGCCTTCTAACTGTTCCAGTGCCTTCCCATTTACATCTATGATCTTGGCCTTTTCTTTCTACCCCTTCCACTCACCAAGACTTCTGTTTTTCTGGCATTCACTTTCAAGCCTCATCTTTCCAAATTTTTCTGCCACATATAACTTGTGTTTGTAAATCCTTCTCACTTTCAGCTGTCAGGACAAATTCATTGGCAAATAATAGCTCCCACAGGGGGTTCCTTGTGGTAGTCCTTACTCAAGACATTGATTACAAACAGCAAGGAGCTAATGGCTGACCCTTGATGTAGCCCAATGTTAGCTTTAAACTTGTCCGTTTCCTCATATACTGTCTTCACAATTGTTGTCGCTCCTTCATAAGTTGCTTTCACTAGTCTGATTATAGCGCCATCTATTGAATTGAAAATATATTTAAGTTGTGTTTAACCCAGACAAACACTTGTGTTTTTATATGGTATGATCCCTAATTTAATCTATAATGGTAATCGTATTTTTCCGAATATTCAAAGACCTTGCTGTAACTATCATAATATGTATTTAAAAAAAAAAAAACATAAAATTCCAACTCAACTTGGATTTGAATGCAAGGTTTCCACGTGATAATCAAGCACAATAACCACTGTAACACCATGTCTTTCTAATCGAATGTTAACAAATAATTCAAATCCATATTGTAAACTATCATGTAATTCTGGTTTTCCTAGTATTGTAATAACTTGCTCTAAACATGATGAGTTAATAATTTAAGAAAAGGTATAAAAAATCCCTACTTGACTGGGATTTGAATGTGATACTTCCACTTGAGCCTAACCACTGAGCCAATTTGAACGTTACCAACAGAGAGTGGCTTTTACATATATAGATTCAGTTAAACAATCTTAAATCAAAAACAACTTTCAGAAATTATTACCACCATTTTTAAATGCACTAAGCTATTATTAATGAAGAACAACAAAATGATGGCTGCAACAATGAACATTTGACAAGTGTATGTACAGCAACAAACATTTCAGAATATACATATTTCATCTTCAGCAAGCTATACTGAACAGGGTAGATTATTAGGTATAAATATTTATAAAGTTTGAAC
>NW_013666402.1:327281-329358 GCF_000517525.1 Limulus polyphemus
CATTTGACAAGTGTATGTACAGCAACAAACATTTCATTCTTGAACATTTCAGAATATACATATTTCATCTTCAGCAAGCTATACTGAACAGGGTAGATTATTAGGTATAAATATTTATAAAGTTTGAACATTTTCTAAAAAGTAATTAAAATACAGAATCATTTTGTTGTTCATTATTAAACTTCGATTCCTGTCAAATGAATATGTTGCTAAAGCTATTATTACTATTATTATAATGCAGTGAAAATAAATTATTATGTTTATTTCAATAAACTGACTATCCTATATAATTTTATTACAGAAATTGTCTTTCCTGACAAGACTGTTGACTTATCCGACCTTGATCTTACACTGTCTCCAAGACCAACCAAGTTGGAGGAAACTAACAATCAAGTCAACAGAGTTTTAACTGTAAGCATTTTGAAATATTTTATTCTTGTTTTGTGTATGACATAAGGAATAATTACAACTACTGTTTACTGATTAAAAGCACTTTTTTTTATTTTGCTTTGTTCATTAAGCCTGTAACTGCACAGATGTATGTTATCAAATATAAAAAGCCTCATTGTAATAGGGCATTATAGGCAAATGATTTCCTGATGGATTATCTTAAAATCCATACGTGAGTTACCTTTGAACTACAATTACATGTACTGCTGTAATATAAATAAAATGATTTCTTTTGTTGATTTTTTTAAACAGCCAAATAAAGTTCCATCGCCTGTACCAAGTTCATCATCATCATCTCTACAACTTTCAGCAACATCAATGGGGCCAAGCTCTGCTCCCCCCACCCCTACTAAGCCTCGGCACTGTCATGCATTTCACATCAATGGCTCTAGTACTTTGCCATCTGCTAATCCTTTTTCTCGCTCAAGTTCATCGAGGGGCTCTTCTCATAGTCTTTGCAACCAAAGACCAAAGATCGGACCTATGTATCACAGCAGGCCATCTAGCCATACTGAGCATTACACAAGATCAGGATCTCAGTCCACAGTTGGGTCAGATTCATATGATAATGTGAGTGCTGGTGGGGGACATGGTCCATTCTTACAAAGTCCTTATCAAAACAGGTTAGTTGTCATACAAGACTCAACTCTCTGTATATGGCTTATGTTGAAGTGAAACATAATTTTCAGGTTCAAGAGTGATGGTTAATGTTTATTTATATATATATAGTTAGATATAGATATTTCAGCCTAGGGTTGGGAAAAAAGTAGTTTTCTTTCTTCCTGACAAATTTTTATTTTCTCTCAGAAACAATCCAACTGAAGTAAGTACTTTTCTACTAGCAGACAAGGGAGTATGTTCAGTTTTGTACTTTTTTAGCTCTTATTCTTTATTTTTATGGACAAAGTATTTAAACAAATACCACTAGTAGTTCTCTACCATAAGTAAGTCTTTGAATAACTATTTTATGTAGACAACTAAGGGTTTGAAAACTAGTTTTTCTCATAAATCTGTATATAAGGATGAATAATGCTGATTCTATATCGTCCACAGTCCTTTATTACATGTTAGATTTATCTTATTCTCATCAATGATATACAACAATTATTTAATTCCATCATTACTATATAATTTATTGCAGCATAACTGCTGTTTTTTAACCTTGAAACACAAAAACTGAGACACTACACCCATATAATGTGTGTGTGTATATATATCGCATTACTGTTATCAGTCCAGGTTAATTTCTTTGTAAGAGCAGAGTTTGGAAGTTTAATTAGTAGAAATATTAGGGTGGCTTTCATTTCTACTTTTAAGAAACTTAAGGGTAACTGCCTTCCCAGAACTGGCTATAGACAGTGAAAGGCAGTAGAAGCTGAGACATTGTGGATGTAAGCACTCAGCTTCATACCCTTATTTGATTTTTTATGATTTTCCATGATGGCTGACTAAATTGACATTGGTGTTTGGATTTTGTCTGATAGATGGGATATCCCCAACACATTTGGTTGCTAATACCACAGACATTATCCATTGTGACAGTAAGCTGACAACCTGGACCAATAATGGTATTGCAATATTTAATTCATTATTGTTGTATAGTGCCATCTGAAACACTTATTAACAG
>NW_013666402.1:329720-334257 GCF_000517525.1 Limulus polyphemus
ACACACACACACACTGGATTTAGTAGTTATGTGGACAAGATAAGTGGTTGACATTTCATTCTCCATACTGAAGTCTTTAAATATTTCAAATTATACCATTGCTCGTGTGGCAGTATAAATGTAATGATTTTTAATATGATCTTACTCTTAACACTATACTCGATAAATAAAATAGAAAACTGAGAAAATAAATTTTCCTTCCAGTTTTCAAAGTATGCTTGCATACAATGATCAAATGTATCTTAAAAGACTTTAATGCATGCAATCATCCAGTTAAAAGAAAATTCATAAATAATTTGTTTTCAATCTGTAAACAACAAGATTTATCTACCTTGCTTGAAAGAATAAACATTTTTTGTTGCTAAAAAATCTTGACTGAGAATATCTTTGAAAGAAAGTACTTTTTTTTACACTTTACCCTAAGCTAAGACAATTTCCTAGTATGCTTAGTTTGAGACATAGAGCGCATCCATAAAAAATAACAGTTTACCTTTTAATTTTCAGCATAACTGTAAATCAAAGAGTATATTTGGATTTTCGGAGTTTTTAAATGTGAAATATTTTAGGAATTTAAGTGATATGGGGAAAACTTCAACAGTAAATATAATCTGTTTTGACTTCTAACATTTTTTGTATGCTTAAGTTGGTATTCCTCTGTTTATGTTTCATTAACATAAAGTTTATTATATGATCTTACATATGGAGCTGAGCTACTAACATTTTCTTTTTTTGATTTTTTACTCAGATTTGAATCCAGCTTGAATTTGGAGGGTTCAAACCTGTACAGTGTTCCAACTCAGCGTACGAGTCAAGCTTTCAGTACTCAAGATGATATATTAGCCTTGAATTCTTCAGAAATACAAGACTTGGGCCTCATGTCTAGGCACAATAGTCTGGAAACTCGTCATAGGAGTAGTGTCCGGCAACGTAAAGCCCGACTTGCCAGTGAAGGTCTTCCTTCTCGACCTACTATGAACATATCACCTTCTTATGATGAAAGACTGTGTCATCTCCGCACCCTGGAGGAAGGTCAGAGAACTGTAAACAACATTTTTCATCACCATCATAACTCCAACCATCATCATTATTATCAGCATCCCAAGAAACACCACAGTTCCTCAAAGCCAGACTCTCAAAGCTTGGGTTGTCTTGATTATCATCCAAATGAGGATTATCCTGTATTTGACAATCCATCTAGTAGTTTAACTGAAACAACTGAACATTCCTTCTCAGAAAACAAGCTGGGCAACAGTCCTCTAGTCCAGTCTGTTGCTCAATATAACTTTGTGGAAAACCTTCGTGTCAGCATACCTGAACTGAATCGTAATGTTAAAGGAAGACGCCACTGGCTCATGGACTCTCAGTGTGTACAACAAATTGATCAGAAAACTTCCCCAATTTCTGTTTACCTTAATACATTAAGTCCTAAGTTGCACAGAGACATTGATGTTTATGATGACTGCAATTTAGGACAGTTTTCACTCAAAAATGCTCAAACTCAAGATTTTCCTGTGGATTGTTCTCAAACTCTCTCTCCCAAGCCCAAAACAAAAGACTGGTTGGAAACTTCACTAGATTCTCCCCTACCTCCAAGAAAGTCTAGGTCTATGGAAAGTCAAAATAGGTCATCTGGTAATACCCATCTTCCGGTAATTCAAGTTACAGCTGCAAATGCAGAGCTTAAAGAACTGGTAAATCTTCCACAGCAGGAAGAGGAGAGAGTAACAGTTCTTCCAGGTACCCAAGTAGGCATGCCCCAAGTTCCAGCAATATTACAATCACCTTCTTGGAGCAATACAGAAAAAACTTTATCCCCACACAAGGCATTGATCATGGAAAATTGCATGTCTTTTTCACCACCACCTCCATCTTTTTCAGTACATAAAGCAGGTGTAGAAGTGAATGTAGTCAGTATCGGACGTTTTCAACCTTCCCGGGAAGAGACTAAACCTTACGAGATATCAGACTTCTACAAGTACAGCACCAAGCACCGTAAACAAACCTCTATAATGACTGATAGTTATGCCAGTGAGTCAAACCTTCAGGTCAGTGTTAACGGACAACAAACAGGGCAAGCAAACTTTGCAACTGAAATGTTAGTCGGTCCTGAACCCGATTCAACCATGAGTCAGCTCTCTCCTATTGTCCCGGTTTGTTTTACAAGAAACCAGGAATATGGGGATCAATTTCGTCAAGTTAGCCCACAAAAAGATTTCTGCCAACCTCTTCTCTACCCCCAGGCACAATCAGTATATTCTCCTAGCAGCTCTATCCCTGTTAACGTGGATATTTCTTGCAGGTAACTTATTTTTGTGCTCAATTTCACACATTTACTAGATTAGAAATTATCAGTTGAATGAGCTTTTGATGAATCTTTAATGTTGTTTGTAACCTACCCAAAAGTAGGCTGCTCAAGCACAAGATTTATGTTGATTCATCCCAAACTCTATCTCCCAAGCCCAAAACAATAGACTGGTTGGAAACTTTACTAGATTCTCCTCTTTCTCCAAGAAAATCTAGGTCTATAGAAAGTCAAGATAGATCATCTAGTAATACCTATCTTCCAGTAATTCAAGTTACAGCTTAAAGAAGTGATAAATCTTCCACAGCAGGAAGAGAGTTAACAGTTCTTCCAGATATTCATGTAAGCAGACAGGTTTTTTTTCAAACTACTGTGTGATAACACAGTCTTACATTTATACTTCCACATTAAACTTTAACTGCACATTTTACTCCAGTCAGACAGGTTTTCCAAATCTCTTCTGAATAAATCCCTATCGTAATCATTTGATAATATTCTTAAAATCCTTATGTCATTAGCAAGTATTTTATTATAGAAATCTCAATTTCTGGAATATCGTCAATATAAAGTAAGAACTAAGTCAGACCAAAAACTAGGGAACACCATTAGTTATGCTTACCCATTCTGAATACCCTCCTCTTACATCAACTGTCTTAATTCTATAACTTAGATAATGCTACTGCATGTATGATTGATCAGGCACTGCTGTTCCATACTTTCCATCTGTCTTTTTCATGCACCATGTAATCTCCTGGTGTTACCTTCTGTTCAGAAACAGTTCATCAGCTCCTTTGATGTGAAACAATTGCATTAAGAATTAATATTTTCTACATGCTGAACCTGTATCTTCTTTTAAAGATCTAAAATGGAGTTTAGCTACATGGATAGAAAATTTGTGTTATCTTATTTGTGTTTATTTCTTTAGAGTATGTTGTGTTTTCATTTAAAAAACACACGTAACCATGGAACAATTCAATGACAGCAACGTGTACAATAAAATTTTTAAATAATATTTTAAAGTTTATAGGTTTTTGGTAGTCAAAGAAAACATTGATGGCCAAATAAAAAATCTTACCAAAAATTTTAACACATAACCATTGATCATAAAGCTTTAGCCAGTAAACTAAAAACAATTCCCTAATTAATAACTGTAATTGATTAATTAGTAAATTGCCATCTTTTTTTTATTCTTCAACAGTAATTTAGCAAGCAATGATTTTTTAGCACAATGAAGTTTATTTTTGAAAATATACTACATGTTTCTGTAGAAGACAGGTACTGTCGAAATATTTATTACGTTTTCTACATTAAATATCATTGTGCTTACAAATTGTTTTTTGTTAATCTTCTGTTGTATTGGCATAATGTGCTTTCCCACACATGTGAAGCTCTTTCAATACACATCTTATTACAATTGTTATGATGTATACATCTTTTACAAGCTGCCAAAGAATGATTACAATTATATTTGTCATAAAACATTATTATTAGGTCTATTATATTTTTAAACACTACGTTCTTAATCCAGTCCCACAGGAATTTTCATGAATCAGAAGAGTGTATAATAATAGTATTTCAACCATAAAAGGCATAAGCACCATAACAATTGTTATGGTATCAAATGGTCTATATAAATAGTGTTCAGACACTTGTTGTGTTTGTTGTATCCCAACCAGCCTGAAGATTCTGGATTGAGCAAAATGCATCATCAAAAATGGATATGACAAATATAGTGTGGTTGGAATACTGTTTTTATACTCTTCTAATTCTTGAGAATCCCAAAGGGACTAGATTAAGAACATAGTTAGTATTAGGCCTATTACATTTTTAAACACTATGTTCTTAAAGTGTAATAGGCCTAATACTAACATCTTATTACAGATACATCTGTAACAAATCTTGTATTCTGCACAGAGAATGATTGAAACGTTATTATTAGAGTATTGTTACGCCTCCGTTCGTTAATTAACTTTCCGTAACTTCGTTCCGACGAAACTTTAGCGACACAAGTCCTTACTTAATAAAACTGGTTTATTCTTTCCGAATATAACTTTACGATACACTTAATTTCAACAATCGCGCTAAAACAAATGCTATAACAACGAACATGCTCAATAATACTCTCTGTCTGCAGATCAATTACTCACTGTCTACACACACACATTGTTCCGTAACGTTGTCACCCTCTTATATATATATATATATATACCAAACTACCCTATATCTAGTAATCTC
>NW_013666402.1:334299-339967 GCF_000517525.1 Limulus polyphemus
AAAAAAGTATTTATTAGAACTTTCACAATTTAAACAGCATATACTGTATAATTTGAAAATGCTGGGCCTACACTTCAAAAATGAAAAAATTGAACTTCAAAATTACCAATGTGTTTGTGACTCAAGAAAATAATAAAAGAATAATAAAGAAAAAACCGAACTTTGTATTTTTATCACAAAATCTATTTAATAATACAACACTTTCAAACTCTTATTAATTATAGCTTGCAACACTTATAAGCTCCAACTGGGTTTCAAGCAAAGCCCAACATAAAACTTCATGTTTGCAAGTGTCTGGTTTATCAGTCTACAGTTCTCCTTTACAGAATATTAGATTACAATTCAATGCATGATGGTTATTGGCTACTGATATAATATCTGATTAACTTACATGGAGACTGATTTACATAATGACCATAGTTACTATGACAAAGACCTTAGGACCATCCAGTGTCAGTCTCTTTGACTCTGAGAATTAATGTTATAAGTAATTCTAACAGTGTGTGAATTGTCTGTTCATAGCTACTATTATACATATAGTCTTCTAAAATAGTAAGTAGAATTTCTTAAGGGTTAAGTGTGTTTGACTTTTGCTCGCACACTAATGCGTTATGTTTCTTTTATTCTTTTAGATTCACTGAAAATACTCTGACCCCTGAAAGCAGTTTTTCCTTTGAAAGAAGTGCTTCCTGCATTTCCTTGGCTCAAGACTTCCATGAAGAAATGCTGGCATGGTATGAAGACCAGGATAATGTCAAGAATGCTACTCTTGTGTGAAGGTATCCATCCAAGTTTTAGGTAATAGAGAATTGAAGTGTGGATATGCAAGTTAATGAGTGAGTTAGAAAGTAAGCATACCTGGGTACAGTTGTGGTGCGAGTTACACAAGGATAAAAAATTGGAGAGTGAGTACATAAAAGTATAGTTGGAGTGTGAATGTACAGTGATAGAAACTTGTATTGTGATGCGTACACCGAGATAGAAAGTTGATGTGTGAGTGCACAGTGATAGAAAGTTGATGTGTGAGTGCACAGTGATAGAAAGTTGATGTGTGAGTGCACAGTGATAGAAAGTTGATGTGTGAGTGCACAGTGATAGAAAGTTGATGTGTGAGTGCACAGTGATAGAAAGTTGGCACATGAGTGCACAGTGATAGAAAGTTGGCACATGAGTGCACAGTGATAGAAAGTTGGCACGCGAGTGCACAGTGATAGAAAGTTGGCACGCGAGTGCACAGCGATAGAAGGTTGGCACGCGAGTATTTTATAGTATTATTTGTGCTTTATTCTTAACTTGTTAAACTAATAAAGCCATATAATTATTAAGGATTGGAAAATGAGATATAACATGATATTATGTTGTCTTTTAAAAAAGTCAAATCTTCTTTTTGTTTCTATACAAAATGTTTCATACAAGAGTAGAATTTAACTCTTTTTTTTTCACTTGCTTCTTTTTTGAAAGTTCAACAAATATCAACTGTCAAGTTAAATACTAACTCATAATTTTCCAGTGATATATTTTAGTGGCAAAGAAATATTCATTTTAAAGAGTAATATTTACTCTTATTATAAAGGAGATTACTCTAATTCACATTACTAATGATTATCAGTCGTTAACACACCACAGTACATCAAAGTTCAGAACATAACTAGCTTGTAGTCTTTACTCAAGCATATCTAATGAGCCATAGCATTGGGCTGGTCTAATTAAGATGATTAGGTTGATCTAGACACCCTGAATTTATGCAGATGGTGGTTCTCAGAACAGAACCACACTTTAAGTTACTAAATTCCAAGTCCATATGGTACACTTGTTGATCTTTTTATCATTTGGTCTGACAACTATTATTTGTTTGGATCAAGCTTATCCATCTGTAGTCTTTGATACTCTTCTAAAAAGTGGTAATATATATAATATCTTTATTTTGTACCAATTATTTCTATGCTTCTGCTACTATTTTCAAAGTTGAAGTATTATTATATTTTGTTGCAAAAATTATTATTTTAGTGTTAATTACTCAATGTTCATAAAGTTTACATTACATTCACTTTATCTAATAGTTTGAATTTTCTGAGTTAGTCCACAAACTGATGCACCTGAAGACAGTTGTTGAAATCATAACTGAAAGCTACAGCTAAAAAAACAAAATAAAATAATGCAGAAGAAAAACTTGTTAGAGGGGATCTGATTCATGTGATTAAGATTGTAAAGGGAATTGATAGTGTTGATGCATCAACTTTTTCATACTTAACAGTGAGAATAGTGGGACTGAGGGACACAAATATAAATTTTTGCTGGGTAGGAGTCATCTTCAGCTAAGACACTTTATTTTTCTAACAAGGTGGTTGGCCTTTGGAATGGGTTGCCTTGGGATGTTGTGGAGGCAGTAAATTTAAGTGTGCTTAAGAAAAAATTTGATAAGTATATGAATGATAAGGGCTGGCTTTAAGATTTTTTTTTAATTAACTTATTAATAGTTTTAGTTTAGTTTAGAGGATGGGACAGCCGAGATGAACCAATAAGTCCCATATTATCCCAAAACATTATGTTATATTATATAGATGATATGACTGTGCTTCTAATGGACAGCATAACTATTTGAATGACATAATACATCTTTCTGAAATACGTTCCTCACTTATGTGATAGTAGAGAATATTAATATTTTGGTCCCAATTGCATATAATTTAATGTGGTAAGGTTGTCTTATTTTTGTGAGCATTTCAAAAATTTTCAGCATTTGGAGAAATCTTTACTGACAGATTGAAACATCGCATTTTGAAAGTATTGGTGTTCTAAATTTGACCCAATAAATAGTAGCATTATTTTACATTACAATTAAATTATGTGTTCTGATCAATTTAAAAGAAATATTAGTGGCAATTAGATAGTAACATCTGTTATATTACAATAAAGAAAAACTGTTTCTTATAACCAAAAGAATAGCATTTGAAACCATTTAGTAGTGGCATTAAGTAACATAAGAAATGTTTCCTGTTTAATTTAGAAAAAAATGAGCATCTGTTTCAAAATACTATTATGTTATATTAAATTTAAAATGTTTTTCTGTTTCACTGAAAAATTAACAGTAGAGGCAGTGAAATTATCACTAAAACCATGTGATTTCAGTTCCAGAAAGAGAATCGTAGAAATGGCTATGAAGAGACCTAACCTAGAGCTTTCATGATGTCTGCAACATAGTTAATAAAGACTCGCTCATAGAAAGGAGTTTATTTTGCAGAATGTTTTTGAATCTCACTTTTTCTTTTCAATTAGCAAACAGTTGTAAAATAATGGTAAATTTTTTTATTAGTTCTTGAATTTTACCCTTATGCATTCTCTAGTAAAAGATATTTGTAGATGTTTGGGAATAATACAAGATACTTGCTCAGTTTTTGTTCGTAAAAGTAAACAATCATTTAAATTTATGGTCAGTGTACTTCTGATGGACATAGTGTGATTATAACTATATATTCATATATATACATATATATCTGTAGTTTGCGTGTTTGGCAAACATTTTTAGGGAGCGTGGGATTTAATTATTTACTAATTCCTGTAAATCTTGACATATCAATGCCAGTATCTGGAGCTAGAGTATTTATTTATCACTTTCTGTAAAGTTGTTTTGTACAGCCTTGCATGTATTGTTTTTATGTGTATATAGATATGTATACATGCCATCAAAGCTCACATAAAATACAGATTTATTATTGCTCGTGTTTTCATGTAGTGCTATTTCTTGAAAGATGAAAATTCTTATTTCTACAAGTTGCAGTGTCTATCCACAGTTTTATGATGTAAATTATTACATTTTGTTTTATGTCAATCCTGCTGTAAAATGTGCAAGAATTTTGAGTGCTGGATAAGACAACCTGTATTTTTGGAGAGGAAGGTTGGGACTGCTAATGAGATTAAATTTGGGGACATTAAGCATACCGCTCATTTTAAGAAAATAAAACAGATTATCTTTGTGTGCATTAAGCTTCTCACTCCTTTCACAGTCCTATATACCAAAAACTCCTCTTAACAATGTTCTAACACTTTTATTAAGAATATATTTTATGTGAATTATGAAAAGAAGTTGTACTAGTCTACAGTCACAAATAGTTCAGGTTGAATAACCATAAAAAGAATAGCTTTAATACACGTGACAAGGTAAAAAACTACACCTGACTAATAAGTACCTGTAAAAACAAATGTAAAGTTAATGCAGTAATCTATTTTTATTTCCTTACTACCAAGTGATGTAATTATGTATTTGTTCTTATTTCATTTCATTAAAATATAGTGTTCACAGACACTATGAAACATCTAGGAGTGAAGTTTAATTCTCTAGAATATTCTATTAAGCTTTCCTTCCAAAATATGAAAACAAAATTATTATATTAAATAAAGAGGCCAGCATTTGCAGGCAAATGTAACATGTCTCTGCCATGTAATCCCAACATGGCCAATTTTGACACCTGAAAAATCGAAAACTGTCTATATCACTGCTTAGGACCTACAAGAAGGTATCATTATACCAAATCCCATGTAAGTTGTTGGACATACACATGGATAGTTAATGAAAACCCCAAAATCTGCTTTCTTCACTGAAAAATTGAGCAAAAGAAGTATTTTTGTACCAACTCTCATTTAAATTGGTAAAATATATAAGGCCAACTAATAGATTTTAAAAAAATTATGCTTTTTTGTGAGCTCTGACCCTCTTAAAAAGACTCAAAATGGGCAAATCTAACTTTTTTGTATGTCAGTATGTTGGCTGCAAGAAAACTTATATTTGTGCCAATTTTCATTTTGATTGCTATAAATGTGATCACACAGAAGCCCAAAATATAGATTTTGGGGATATTTGACCTTTGTCCCCATAAAATCCTTAAAAAGGTCTAAATAAAAAAAATTAAAAACGATTTTGGGCGTATTTGACCAAGGTATAACCCTACGAAGTTTCAAGTTAATTTACCAAGAAATGGAGGAATGGCATTTGACTGAAACGTGTTTGGATGAAGAAGAAAAAATAGAAAAACAGCATGTCTTTCTGCAGAGTCATAATAATCAAATTTAAAAAAAAAGTCTGTCTAATTTCCAACTTCTTAAATTGCCAGTAAAAGTTTAGTAGCACTTTGCTACAAGTTGTCATACCATCACAGAGCCTCATTCATCATTGTTTGACATTCAGGCACAAGACATTCAGGGTTGTTTCAGCCATGAGAGCGTTATAATGTGATGGTCAATCCAACTATTCTTTGGTAAAAGAGTAGCCCTGTAGCGTAGTTTCCATTGCAAAAGGCTCCGTCGTAAAACTGTCATGTTCAAAGCACACCACCTGCCCCTGTTAGTTTTCTATAATATATTTAGTGTTTGAGGATAACTTTTTCTCAGTGAACAAAAATTCATAGCTGCTGTGATTAGTATATATTTCTCTAGTTACTTGAGGTATGCAATGGTATACGGGAAATCCTTCTTCATTAAATTGCGTAAAGTTACCTGTTACAAGATGTCATACTCTGCTTCCTATGGGTCGGGTATGATTTATTGTAGGTCTCTTTTTATGGATGGCTCCAAGTCCCCAAATTGATCCATATTTCGTTGTTTTCCAATGCTATTAAATACAAGGGACATCACAGTCTTTGAAGTTCCAGATTTCCGATCTGAACATATTTTT
>NW_013666402.1:340191-343856 GCF_000517525.1 Limulus polyphemus
GCCACTCTGTGATCCCAGTCCCGGGCCGCTTAGCCATCCCAATCCGCCCCTGGGAAAGGGCTATTATATACATTCCTAAAAGCGAATATTTCCGGTGGCACCACACTATATATAAACTGTAAAACAATATCAAAATGTAGTTTTGATACATCCGTTCCACTGCGACTTTATATAGGCTGTGGTTGTCTTGTGATTTGCTAATTCGCATATTCACAACTGCTTTAATATAACCTACTCATCCCTGTAGTTTTTTTAAAAATTGATAAAAAAATCTCAGTCTTAGCGTTTGATATATTTAGTGTAGTGCGGTAATGACTTCCTAGCTGTGGTGTCACTAGAAATGAAAACTGCAGTAAATAAAATCCTTGATTTAGTTTGACGAGAGACAAACAAAATTACTCGTTACCTAATGATACATTGTATGAAAAGGACTGAAAAAAAGGGAAATTTTATTTCTCAAAGTCAACAATAGAACAAGTTCACTCTTTCTTATAAGAAGAAAAAATCGAAACGATGTGACTTACTAACTGTATACAATAGAACAAATTCACTATTAGTGGCTACTGTGTGAATAAAAAATCGAAACAATGTGACTTACTAATTGTAAACAATAGAATAAGTTCACTCTTAGTGGCTACTGTGTGAATAAAAAAATCGAAAAGATGTGACTTGCCATTTCGCCACATCCAATTAAGGAAGGCATTGATAGCACATTGAAAAATGTGAAAAAAATTAGAGATTGATATTGATTTGGCTGGCTTTGCCGTTTCTACTAAAAAAATATAATATTTTTATTTTTGTCACTCATCTCTATAAGTAAACTGTAGAGGTGGTTATGGGCAACAGTGGTTATTGGTGTATTTGTTACAAGGCATTATTTATATAGTTATGAAATAACAAGCGTGGCCTCTTATCTTAGGTACCAGATTGAAATTTTTTTAGGAGTATGGAGTTATGGGATAGATAATGTGTACAAGTTTTTCATAACTTCCTCAACCTGGTACAACCGTTCTTAAATTTCTTTTTCAAACATTTCAAAGAAAGGAATCAACCTAAGAGCCCTCCAAAGAAAACCAGACATCGTGCACTGGACGCCACATACCAGTCCTAATTTTGTAACTTTGACATCGTGTCGTTCCCGTAGAATTAAACGAGGAACCGTTTTGATGAACGTACACGAACAGATTCAATATTGCATTTTTGTTGAAATCAAAATAAAGACTCGAGATGACCTTACGTTAATGCTGACAGGAGTGTTGAGAGGCAGCACGAGCCCCGGGGTAAGCATCCGCGCCGGACCCTCTTTCTTTTTTAAGATTTATAAGAAGATCCTAAATTAGGACACCAACGAGCCCATAAACAACGAAAAACGATATAAGCAGACGTCTTTAGCTCACATTATAAGTGTAAAAACATGGTTTCATTCGTCCTAGTCCCTGAATAGTTGCCCCACCCCTATCGGCGGTCCTAAATGCTGGTAAATAAAGACTACTCCTAAACGTTCCATCAAGTCCGTTTCTTAGGGTTATGATAAAAAACAAAGAGGCTGTAACTATTCTTGTGGCAACAAGACAATCCCAACTTGATTTGTGCTATGCATCAGCTAAGACTCGAAAACTGTGTTCGAAATACAGGACTATCTTCAAATATTATCCAGCTACCTGGCAAAAATCTGAAGTCCAAGTTAGTTTTTCTGCTCTTAAACCTAATTACGATTGCAGCAAAAAATGCTGTTTGAAAATTAAGGTGTGTTTACGGATGGCGGTGTTTATTCTGATCAGTCTAAGGAGAGGTTTAAGGAAGAGGGCGTTGATTGTGATCAGCTTAGGTGTGGTTTAAATATGAGGACGTTGATTCTGATCGGTTTAAAGGGTGGGTGGTTTACAGACGAGGGCGTTGATATTGAATAGCTCAAGGTGTGGTTTACGGACGAGAGGTTTGTTACTGATTAGCTTAAGGTGTGGTTTACGAACGAGGGCGTTGATACTGCCTAGTTTAAGATGTGGTTTATGGATAACGGCGTTGATTCTGATCAGCTTAGGGGTGGTTTAAGTATTAGGGCGTTGATATTGCTTAACTTAAGGTGTGATTTACGGACAAGGGCGTTGATACTGATTACCTTATGGTGTGGTTTGAGAGTCCTTTACTACCTGTAACATGAGAGTTTTCGGCTTCCATGCCAAACACACACCAAAGATTCCTTTATTCGAATTATTGTTTTCTTTGACACTATATCATTTAACAACCTCACCGTATGAATATTTTTCTTCTGAAAGAGCAGTCATTAATATCTCCAAACGTCTATCTGGTTATGGAGGCAATATCCACGAAACTGCTCAGTGCGGAATGATTTGAGAACCATCAGGCATTAGCAGGAAACGGTAGTTAATTTGTATGTGTTTCCAAAGGTGTAATTGACTCATTATATTTTAATTTATAGTACTTTAGAACTAAAAAAAACAAAAAATATACTTCTAAGTCATTTTTCTCGCCATCGCCATCATGTTAACAACAGTGTTGGTTAAACCCACCTCTTACGATACTTGAGATCAAGAACCCTCATACAAAAAACATACGTTATTCACCAGCTTCTAGATGTTGCATTCAACTATCCTTAACGCATGGCATTGTGACATACATGTGTTGAATTACGCCACCACGCGGAAATAGTTGTTCTTTGTTTTGAAGCACAAAGCTACACAAAGGACTATCTGTGCTCTGCCCAATACCGGTATCGAAATCCGGTTTCTAGCATTATAATTCCGCAGACGTACCGCTTGTAACATGGAAATGGAGTTCCTTACAAATACATTCGTCCCTATGTATACAAATGTTCAGACAATAAACAATGTATATTAAAACGTGAAGTTTTGACGAATATAGAAGAATTTTAAATCGTTTAAGCTTTTGTTTCAAATTAGCATTTCTCCACATCTTTCTTCTATTTTACCGAAATACCTGAACTCTTCAAACTAATACAGTGTATGTTGATGAAAATGTACATCTTTAACACCAGGGGCGCTATAAGCAGAAATCTCGTAATTAGCGTAACTGAACATCTTTATTTTACTGAGTGAATCGATAGATCCTTAATTCTTTGACTCTCACTAGCTCTTGTTTTTCAAATTTACTACGTACATCAACCAACTGCAATGGAAACCATGTCGGATTTAGAACTTTAAAGTTACGAATCCGCGTATTATCTGGTTTTACTTGTTTATATTTTAAACTATAATTGTCTAAAATAACCAGAAGGTTTATGATGAGTAAAGACAAAAAAAGAGAGAGAGAGAATTCTTTCAACTTTTTCGGATGAAAAGTAAACGATACGATACACTTTAAAAAAGCTCATTTTTCCAACATTTCTCCAATGTTATTATAACATTAATAAAACTGTTATTAAATACACACTTTATGTTATATTAACATCAAAGTTTATTCGTCAATTGAGGGTCTTCCCATAATTACGTTTCTGTTCATTATTTCAAAGTCAATGCATTTTCACGTGTGTTTGTCTGTAATAGTAACCTTAACTTCGCATCAAGTTTGATAATCCATTTCCAGATTACGTTAGAGACAAGATAATCCATTTACAGATTACGTTAGAGACAAGATAATCCATTTACAGATTACGTTAGAGACAAGATAATCCATTTCCAGATTAT
>NW_013666402.1:344253-348098 GCF_000517525.1 Limulus polyphemus
GATTGACCGTCACATTATAACGCCCCCACGGCTGAAAGGGCAAGCATGTTTGGTGGGATGGGGATGCGAACCCGCGACCCGTAGATTGCGAGTCGAGCGTCCTAATCCAGATTATGTTAAAGACAAGATATACCTATTTAATGATATCCCGGTAATTTTTCACAGATTTACTTTTTATTGTGTAATGAAAGTTTAATTGTAAATCTCCGGCGCAAATCACACATTTTATTGGAAGCATAAATGTGATGTCATTCCAGTTTAATTCTGTAAAAAAGTACAGGTTAAAAACAATAGAAAGAAGTGTATAAGTAGAAGCATGATCTAGATTACACTTATGTTCCAAATGTATTGTCCTAATTGAAAGAATAGTGACAAACTCTTCATTTACAAAATAAAGGCCAACACATGCATACACAACACACAGTAATAACATAGTTTAGTTGGCTTTATTAACGTAACCAATGTATACCATCTATTTGTTACATACTATGCACGATTCATGTAAAAACACAAAGGCATAGAAAATATTAAGATTTATATGTTGCGAACTATGTTAGTTACAAGAATTATTGGACTCCCTTAGGAGTTCAAAATTCCTTTTATCCAATGAATGTAGTTGGCCACTTTTGTGTAAAATCCGTACTTTCCTACACGACCACACTGCTCTCCCCAACTGACCACTCCAACCAGGTACCACTTTCCGTCCTGTTCTATGACAAAGGGACCTCCGCTGTCTCCCTTGCACGAGTCCTTTTTGTGTTTTGTTTCTTGTGAATAACCGGCACAAAACATGTTCGAGGTTACCTACAAAATATTTCTAAATTATATAAATGTAATAAAAACAAACAAGGTTTTTACATGCACGAGATTGATAGGCTTAACGATAGATCGGTTTTGAGTGCTAAATGCAATTACTTTCGTGAAATATTCATGTGGAGATGAAGATGAATCGCCAACTCACCACACAGGTTCTCCACTTCAACAGCTTACAATTGTACACTACCTACTAACTGTTTCTAGAATATGATATTCTAAAAAGAACGAGTTGGGTACAGTTCAAAAATACAGGTTAAAATAATAGATGAAACTTCCTTGAAACAGTATTGCAAATATTTAGTAAAATGTTGCGGTGACAACAAAAGTAAGATTGTTCTGACATCTTGCCTAAACATTTATAAGCTTTTCACTGTTTTTAAGTTCTCCACCTCCCCACTTGGGTCTAATCACAAATTGTTTTGTTTTAAAACATTATCATTAAACATGTTAACACTTAATGTTAATTAAAATAAGGTTATTCAATAACCAGTCGAACATTGCTTTCATCAGCTCATCATATTCATCAAATAATGTTGTCAAGCAATAGTTTAATTAAACTCCAACCCAGATATGTCAACAGTAAGTACTCTCACACAATAGTTTCATTAAACTCCAACCCAAGTATGTCAACAGTAAGTACTCTCACACAATAGTTTCATTAAACTCCAACCCAAGTATGTCAACAGTAAGTACTCTCACACAATAGTTTCATTAAACTCCAACCCAAGTATGTCAATAGTAAGTACTCTCGCACAATAGTTTTACCAAACTCCAACCCAGATATGTCAACAGTAAGTACTCTCACACAATAGTTTCATAAAACTCCAACCCAAGTATGTCAACAGTAAATACTCTCTCACAATAGTTTTATCAGACTCTAGTTAAGAGGTTTTTAAATTTATTCTTTTAATATGTTAATCTTTGTTTATATTTTAGAAATTATTACATTGATAGTGCAACATATTTTTATAGTTTGTATCAAAGCGAAAAAAAACGAATATGTTAGATTTAATAAATTGAGAATCTTGATTTACATTTCGCACTCCGTGGTTTAGAAAATTATTTTGCTCCACTACGTAAATAAAAATGACGAACTTAACCCTAAGATGCATGGATAACAAACTATACATAGATAGATGGTAGTGGTCCTACGGACCCCTTATTACATTACATAAAAAAATACGTTATTTGCTATAAACATAACATATTGATTAATTAAACTTGAACTTAAACAGAAGACGAAAGCCACTTGGATTTTTGTTTAAGTATACAAAAATATGGTTTGATCATACTTTATTATAATACTTTCTACTTCGTAAATGAAGTAGTAAACACAGGGCGTTTATAATTTTCCTAAGTTGAACACGAGTAGATATTTTTAGCGATATTTAACAGGTAGCTAAAGAAATAAACAATTGGTAAATAAAAAAGCTAGCGGCTAGGTCCAAGAGACCCCTGTTATACATCCTAGGGTTTGAAAAGTTAAATCTTACAATAATATTACACTGCTTGATTATAAATGTTATACTAGTTTAATTCGCTTGTCAACAGCTTGCTATTAATTCAGATGGTTTTCAATAGATAGCTAAATTTTCTATGGAAAAAAGCCAGCTGAGTTTAAATTCAAAAAATACAGCACAAACAGAAGAAAAAAAATGTCTGACGTAAAGATGTTTCATTTTCAAATACTCAGAATCAGGTTTAAAAATAATACGAAAAAAACCCAAATAACATTCACTATAATAACTTGACCACGTCTTAAATTATGGTCCCAACAATCAATCAGCTTAAAACAGTGCATTGCAATATTTAACTTCTTTTGTAATCTAACGTGATTTAATAAAGTACTCCCTTCTCTTCGGTAACAGCTATTTCAAAATCAATGGATCGGCTGGGGAGGCTAATATATAGAAAACAACTTGGCAAGTTATAAAAAAAAATAGCACTGAACCAATAAGCCTTGTTTTGTGTAGGATGTTAGAATATTGTTCTTTACTCGCCACAAGAAACCCCTATTGGTGTCTGAAGTAATTTACAATTTTGGTGATGAGAAAAAATATTAATTTCGTTATCTTACACAGTTTATCCACTTACTTCAAATACTAATATAATATAAGACACACTTGTGCCGAATAAAGAGCAAACAGTTCAAACTAATTATAACCTTATGTAGGTTTACTGATGAGAGTTTGGAGTTTCCTGGAACTGGTATAACTCATTGTCAGATGGCAAGTCCAGGAACAGACGTAATTCGTAAATTCTGTAATAAGAGAATTTAAAGATACCACAAGCATTTTTAGTGCTATTTTTTCTAAAATTTTAAGTCCACTTGTTAAAAGAAAGAAAAACTTGCGTACCCTGTAGATAGTCGAGGCTATGCATATGGAATCTTCAACAACCGGTATTCTGATTTCACGAAGAAATCGTGGCTGAAGTCCTTTCCAATTGAGTTGGCCCCATCCAGTTACTGTTCCCATTCTCAGGTCTTGATGGTTAAAAAAATATTCCTCGTGTTGTTCTCTGTGGCCCAAGCAAATCGGGATTATATAATCATTAAAGTTGATGATGTTTGGTAGCTTAATAAGACCAATGTCATTATCGAAAGTATTTGGGTCAAAGCTGGGGTGTGGAATTTTGTCATAAATTGGTAAAACTAATTCTTCTGGTTCTTCTTCATATTGGTCGTGTTCTCCAAGCTTCACCCTCACATTCGGCCAGTCAACATTCTTTGATATTAAGCAATGGGCTGCTGTTATTACCCACCGTTCATTCAGGAGAGCGCCTCCACAGAAGACCTTAATTTTAGGATCCCACAGCATAACCTATTGAATAATACATTTGAAGAATGGTAAAAATTCATAATGTTTCTAAACAAAAATAACTATTATTTTTAACTACTTCTAAAATCATTATTGTTGTAACAGGTTGATTTCACAAACAAACTATATATATACTAGTAACCTTTTCATTACAAGAAAGGAATCGTTGGGACTCCAGACGGAAGAGTTCTGTGAAAGAATTAGAGCGAC
>NW_013666402.1:348215-349138 GCF_000517525.1 Limulus polyphemus
AACAAACTATATATATACTAGTAACCTTTTCATTACAAGAAAGGAATCGTTGGGACTCCAGACGGAAGAGTTCTGTGAAAGAATTAGAGCGACCAGGTTTGTCATTTTTTTCTGTATGCTTGTCTGGAAAAGTCACTTACTTACTTACTTACTTAGATAAAAATTCGTTGAAATAATGAAATTTGGATTCACTCCAAACACGTATATAGCGATTTAGGCGCCCTTATAAATACAATAAGCTTTAGTTTTGCTCAGCCTATACTGTGAAATAGTCATTGTTAATATTCAGATATTTTAAAGGTTGTTAAAAGATCTTTACGGACGATTTTGTTTCATCACGATCCCTACTATTAAATACTACCGGCATACCTTATTACAAGAAGTTTACATATACAATTCAATTATTGGAAAATTCAACAGTGAACTAAATGAACGGGTCTACTTTATGGCAAGTGGTGTATACGTATAATCCAGTTACTAGCGATTTCGAGTGCCAACTAAATGAACTTTTTTTTTATGACAAGGGGTATACACATTCAACGCAGTTAGTGATAAATTCACCTGGCAAATAAATGAACAGTTTACTTTATGGAAACAAATGTACATATGTAACACACTTACTGAAATTCAGTAGTTGGCTACATATACAAATTTACTTTATGGTAAGGGATGTACACGTATAATCCAGTTACTGGTGGCTCCATCTGTAATATAAGGGAACAAGTTTACTTTATTTTTGTACTTAATTATTATCAAACGAACTGTAGATAACCGTTCTGACTGATAGATATTTAAAGTTTTCAATCCAAAAACTAAAATCATAGTTAGCTATAAATCATGTTAGCTTATGCGTCAAAAGTAGTTTGTTTGTTTTGAATTTCGGGCAAAGCTATACGAGGGCTATCTGTGCTAGTCGTCCCTAA
>NW_013666402.1:349917-351518 GCF_000517525.1 Limulus polyphemus
GTGGGATTGACCGTCACGTTATAACGCCCCCACGTCTGAAAGGGCGAGCATGTTTGGTGTGACGGGAATTCGAACCCGCGACCCTCAGATTGCGAGTCGAGCGTCCTAACCACCCGGGCATGCCGAGCCCAAAATTTTAATGAACCAACAAAAACAATTTTGAGAAAATATTTCTTAAACATCCAACATAAGGGGTTAAAATAGAATATTAATCGTTTTATAGTATATTGTATTTTTATTTCTTTTCTGACAAAGTAAACAAAGCCTACCTGCCAGGGGTGTGCACCCTTTCTGGCCGTATTACCACCAACAATTTTACCGTTTTCCATAATTGGTTTGGTCTTGTCCGGAATTCCCATCTTGGGTTGTCCACACACTGTAATGTACAGTCAAAATGAAAAATACGCATAATATAAGTGTTCATACGTGCGTGAAGAGTTAATGTTAATACAAATAAAACGTTTGTAGAAATATATATATATATATATACACTCTGTACAGATCCTATTTCATGATCGGACTGTTTTGTTTACCTGTTTATCTAATTACCATAAATGTATATTGATTTTTTCACAGTGGTTATTCTTTTCCCTGATATAGTTTAATCAGATTTTTTTCAGGCTTCTTTTGCACAAAAACAAAAGGAATTATGAAGATCTGTCTGATACAGTACCACTACTGCTACTGGTAATAAGTACAACTAATATATTGGAAAACAAATTAAGCTACTTACTTAGAGCAAAAGTAATGACTATGGTTAAATAAATATACTTTTCTTAAGTTCTTATTAATAAAGGTACCCTCGTTGTTCGATGTTTTCGGTCGTAATCCCAATATCTCACTAGAGATTTTGATTAATCTTAAATATTTTAAGCTAATAATGCAAAACAAATTATAATGAAATTCTATTAAAAATTAAATTAAAAAGTAATAAAATCAAACTCTCTGACCAATAGATAAGTGACAATAAAGGAAATGTAAGCACTTTCGAAATATTTACTTTCTTTCTTGAAGTGAGAATAGTTAGAAATAAAATATATTTTAAAAAATTGTTTAGAAATAAATTTAAAAAATGTTTTGGAAATCGAATGCTGGAAACTCGAAAAAAAATGTGGTATGGAGAAATGATGGCTATAACAAGACAAAACCACTGTCATAGAATAACATCAGTCACTCTCGTCAGTTCTTATACAAATGATGGCTATAACAAGGCAAAACCACTGTCATAGAATAACATCAGTCACTCTCGTCAGTTCTTATACAAATGATGGCTATAACAAGGCAAAAACCATTGTTATAGAATAACATCAGTCACTCTCGTCAGTTCTTACACAAATGATGGCTATAACAAGGCAAAAACCATTGTTATAGAATAACATCAGTCACTCTAGTCAGTTCTTATAGAAATGATGGCTATAACAAGGCAAAACCACTGTTATAGAATAACATCAGTCACTCTCGTCAGTTCTTATACAAATGATGGCTATAACAAGGCAAAAACCATTGTTATAGAATAACATCAGTCACTCTAGTCAGTTCTTATACAAATGATGGCTATAACAAGGCAAAAACCATTGTTATAGAATAACATCAGTCACTCT
>NW_013666402.1:352233-356928 GCF_000517525.1 Limulus polyphemus
TCTCGTCAGGTCTTATACAAATGATGGCTATAACAAGGCAAAACCACTGTTATAGAATAACATCAGTCACTCTCGTCAGTTCTTATACAAATGATGGCTATAACAAGGCAAAACCACTGTTATAGAATAACATCAGTCACTCTCGTCAGTTCTTATACAAATCAAGAATTTGAAATATAAATGATTGATCATTCAATCAACGCTAGTAAGTTGGTATTTTGGTAGATATGATTTTTGTATCTTTGATGTTTACAATATTCCACTTCAATATGTAGTGTGATCATCACATACATCAATGGCACTGATTTTGCATGCTTAATATGAGTGTTCATAAGATCACAAGTTGTCTTCGGCAATTCCTCTTAAGAGCTGTTCTCGAAGCATCTTCAGTGTCTAGATTCACTTAAAAGGATATGATGCGAAGTCACTTAGCAGAGAGTGACTCCTATCTGAAAAGCATCCCATGCGTGCCTAGTAGGCCATTCTGTTTGATCAACTTCTTGGAAAAACGTGTTGACTAGTTTAGAGAGATGAAAGTGGGCTTTGTCAGCCACTAAACTGAAGCCAGGACAAGTTATGCTAACATGTGGAAGCACCAAAAGTAGTTGGATGTAGTCCTATCATGTGTGGCATTAAGGTACAGTTACTTGTTCACACCATACTTTCACCACCAGCATATTTGTCACATTCTTGTATGAAAATGTGTTATTTGACTGTTATGTGAAGCACCAAACATCTGTAAAAGGAATATTGCTTTACATGTTATTAGTCCATTAGGTTTGTTCTTGGTATCATTGTTGTTAGTCCATTGGGTGCGTTCTTGGTACCATTGTTGTTAGTCCATTGTGTGTATTCTTGGTACCATTGTTATTAGTGCATTGGGTGCGTTCTTGGTTCTATTGTGTGTGTGTTCTCGGCACTATTGTTGTTAGCCCATTATGTGTGTTCTTGGTACTATTGTTGTTAGTCCATTGGATGTGTTCTTGGTATCATTGTTGTTAGTCCATTGGGTGTGTTCTTGGTATCATTGTTGTTAGTCCATTGGGTGCGTTCTTGGTTCTATTGTGTGTGTGTTCTTGGCACTATTGTTGTTAGCCCATTATGTGTGTTCTTGGTACTATTGTTGTTAGTCCATTGAATGTGTTCTTGGTATCATTGTTGTTAGTCCATTGGGTGTGTTCTTGGTATCATTGTTGTTAGTCCATTGGGTGTATTCTTGGTACTATTGTTGTTAGTCTATTGGGTGTGTTCTTGGTACCATTGTTATTAGTCCATTGGGTGTGTTCTTGGTATTATTGTTGTTAGTCCGTTGGGTGTGTTCTTGTTACTGTTGTTATTAGTCCATTGGGTGCGTTCTTGGTTCCATTGTGTGTGTGTTCTTGGCACTATTGTTGTTAGATGTGTCTGCTTGGGTTGTAAATGAAAGTCTGCCTTGTCTATGTGATAGTAATATTGGTTTGAAAGCAATTTTGAAACACTTGGAGCAAACTTACAACAGCCTGCTATAACTGGATGACTTCTGTGTGTCCGTTAGCTCTCCAGATGAGTAAAACATTCAAACATCTTCTCCGAGGCCTATTCATGGTTCATAAACAGTTTGGAATACTTTGAACTTTGTGATTCACTGAGAAAATGTTATATAATAGATCACATGTATGATCATCAGATACCTGATAGGATAAAAATTTGGTAGAGGGATGATTGATAATATTTTATAACAGTGGTTTTTTTATTGATACAGCTATAGTATTAAATATTACAAATTATAATTATCCTTTATTTGTATTTAAATTTGATCAGCCGAGTTCATGTTTTTTTTAAATATATGGTTTAAATATGTTAGAATTATTTAAGTCTACATATTAGGTGAATATCGAATATGTACAAGTTCGTATGCTATATCTAGTGTTTAAATATTTTTCTTAAATACTAAATATTACAGCATTATATTTCGTTGGTTTAAAAATAACCAAAATGCTATAAAAATACATAAACTTTTAACATGCTTTCTTGAAACTTTGAAACGTTTTGATATTTTAAAATGTAAATTAAAAGACATTGAAGCAAAAACTTAACAAAAATATGAGAGACTGACTTGCAAAAGACTCACTTTCTTCTACGCTTGCTCTTGACCGGATAGCTATAATGGCTGAATTCTTTTTCTCACAGTTGTTTGTTTTATCCTTGGCTATACATGTATAAATTCCGGCGTCTTCAACTACAGCTTTGTTCAGAGTTAAGTATCCACTCAAAATCTGAAACCGCGCATAATCCCCTAGTGGTTCCCCATTTTTAACCCACGTAATGTCCACATTTTGAGATCGAACGAAACACTGTAAATATGTATACTCTCCCTCTAGGATAGTGACATCTTTGGGTGTTCTGTGGAACTCTGAAATGACGATAATAGGATACTGAAAAAATTGGAACAAAAGATGAAGTCTGAGATGACTCCTTACCACACAAATATAACAATCCAAGAGAACCTGAAAGTTACCCATAAAGTTTTGTTTGACAGGAAATATGTTATGTTCGTATTAATCACAACTTATCAGGAAAGGTTATTTTAACACTCGTAGCAAGAATTACTCGAGGTTTTGTTTCGATACTGTTCAAAAAGAACTTCAATGAAACAAATCACACTTAAATTCAGCTAGAAAACTAAACATGAGACCCATAAATCTTCAAGATTTCAGTGCGAATAATCCAGAAACAAAAATACTAGACATCGTACAGGTTTGTCTTCTCCAAAGTACTTCACAAATGGAACACACTCAGCTGTGAATATTGTAAAGTCACGGCGAATTCTTTGCAAAGATGATTACCTATGTCACGAACACCAAATTGTATGTAAATAAGTATTATAATTAATCCGCATATCTCCAGCAGCCTATAGTCTTCTTTTTAACAAATTAATGCAAACAGAACATTTGAGCATCTTGCACACATTCAACACCACTAATCTACCATTTTTATGTGTCTGTTTATACTTACTAAGATTCTTACACGGCAGGTTGAGTGGGGCTTGTGCTCAAATGGGTTTCAAAGATAATTACTTCGTGCAGTGAGGTATTGCTAAATTTAGAAGTAAGGGGTCGCCAATATCTACCCCCCCCCCATTCTCTGACAGAATTAGTAGAATTAATTAGAAATTCGAAATACGAGAAATAATTTGCATTTGAAGTAGGGGAACGGGCTCCTGCTGCAGATAAAGTGAGGGTCGGAGCACTGATTAATAACGATATTTTTCTCAATTCTTTCAGAATATTTATGAAATAAATTGACAAAGTGAGCTCATTTAGTCCAGATTATTTTCCTTTGCGCGAAATTCAAAAACAAACAAGTGTGAATTTACAATACACAACATAAGAGGTTCTAGGATTTGACCTCTAGCGTAAGGCATGGGCAGTCTTGAACCGGTCGGGCAAGGTGTGGCTACCTGATACCCAAATAGCAGATTAAAGATACCCTCCGCGTCCAACTCAAACAATCGACCACATTATAAAATCATGTCCTAAACGACGCTTATCAAGAGAGTACTGGTACAGTCTGCACGAGGGCTATCTGCGCTAGCCGTCCCTAATTTAGCAGTGAATGACTAGTGGGGAGGCAGCTTGTCATCACCACCCACCTCCAACTCTTGGGCTACTCTTTTACCAAAACGAATAGTGTGATTGGTTGTACATTATAACGCCCCACGGTTGAAAGGGTGAGCATGTTTGGTGGTACGGGGATTCGAACCCTCAGATTGCGAGTCGAGAGCCCTCTAGCCACCCTAACACTTACTTGTAAAATGAGTGAATAGTAAAAAGATACAAGTATGTTGCAGCGAAATAAAAGAAAGAAATAATAAAAGGAAGCCCGTAAAAGGTGGTAACTTATACAAAACAACGAACGTCGAGACAGAAGGTGGTTTTAATTATCTAGAAGAAGTAATTAACAAAAATTGAAAAACAAAAGATACCGGCACTCGACAGATCCGATTCATGGCCACAAAATAAAGACGAGTGAATAAGAGCAAAAGACGCGTCAGTCAAAATAAACGTTTATAAATTAGAGGCATTATTTTTTTACCATTTAATAAAAGTTACTCTGGAAGACGATTTTCAAAGTATAACTATTATGAAAGATATGGAAAAGTGCCAAGTCCATTACTGGTGAATTCTTTAAACTATATCTTGTGTCGTCCCGAATCAGCAGTAAGTTTATGGGCTTACAATGTGGAAATCCGGTGTTCGATTCCCCCGGTGGAAACCGCAGATTACCCAATGTGGCTTTACGCTAAAACAAACAAACAGTTGCTTGGTCGGTTCTTAAGCACAAAGCTACCCACTAACTTATCTGTGCTCTGCCCACCACGGGTATCTAAACCCAATTTTTAACGTTGTTAGCACACAGACTTACCGCTGAGCCACTGGGGGCAAAACAGACAGACACAGTGTTCTGTTTTTCCTCTAAATTGTTTGATGAGAAAAAAAATGCAGCTGACTGATGAAAGTTTTTGTTCCACTAATATATTAAAAAACATTCTAGAATCTCACAAGAAAAGCAGATTATAAAATAGAAAGAAAGATAGCTCCACTTGACATCGAACCAGTTCAGCTCAAACTAACAGAAACTGAAGGGCAGCCTTTAACAAGCGTATTTAACAGGATAATTGCAATGTATATGGGAGACAGAAATATCAAGCTTTTC
>NW_013666402.1:357745-389394 GCF_000517525.1 Limulus polyphemus
CTCATTTGTGGCACAGTGCAGCGGCGGGCCGGATGAACTGACCTCGCGGGCCGTAGTTTGGTGACCCCTGATCTAGTGGCATAAGGCAAACCCTTCTTCGATAGCTTTAGAGATGACGTACATATGCTAAAGAACCGGCAGAAATGTTATACTCCTTTTTCAGAATTACCGAAGACTTGTATGGACGAAAGAAACGCCCCCAGAATTACCGAAGACTTGTACAGGACGAAAGAAACGCCCCCAGAATTACCGGTTAGACTTGTATTGTACGAAAGAAGCGCCCCAGAATTACCGAAGACTTGTATCGGACGAAAGAAACGCTCCAGAATTACCGGAGACTTGTATCGGACGGAAGAAACGCTCCAGAATTACCGGAGACTTGTATCGGACTAAAGAGGCGTCTTGCTAGTTGCGAATCTAAGGATGATCCAATCATTGCTTCACATGAACGACTCAGAACAGATTTTTTGTTTTAATTGTGATGGACAACGCTTTCATGAAATTGTAGAGTGGATTCGAGGTGTTTTGTGATTACATGCCAATTTTTGGACTTATTCAACATGTATAGCACAATGAATTAGTAAAGTTGTGCACGTAGTTAGCTGTAGAGCTAACCAAAGTGAGATGTTGATATAACTGACGTAACTGTTGAAAAGGGCTTATAATTAAATACCTTGGAAGGGACCGACACAGAATTTTGTTTGGAAGGTCCTGCCATTAGCTATCAAATTATAGGCTATTTCCAATTTAGAGTCCTATAAAGTAGATGTAACATACTTATTACAAATACGTATGATAAATTAGTAGATAAGAAGTACAATATAAACAACAAAAAACAAGGAAAAGTTTCAGAAAGTGTTTTCACAGACTGGTTCACGGTATTCTTTCACAGTCACTTTATATAAGAATTCTTGCTTATCTTTGCTGACAAAATTTCAAAGATTTTAACTAGTTAGAGATGAAATAAGATAAATAAAAACAATATATTCACATCGTTAAGACTATAATTGAATATACTCGTAATACTAAATATAATAGTATGATACTTTATATATCAATTTTAAGCGATAAAAACCTGTCAGTTTAAAACAGAACATAGGTTTGTTTTATAAGCTTTCTGACTGGTTAAGTGAGGAATAACTTTAAAATAAAAGTCAGTGTTTTAAAGGGTAATCAATTAATAATATCGGCGTTGGAAATGAGCATACACCATAAGTTTTGTTTTCTGATCATGGGGAATAATATAAATTATTTTTAATAATATGAAAAACGTATTTATGTAATATCTAAAAAAAAATATGCTATATTAAATAAAGAAAAAAAAGTTTCATTTTATACATGAGAAAAAAAACAACCTATAGGACATTCTTCTTTTTTTCCTACAGGTGTCATTGTAATAAAAGCTGTGACGCTATTGACGCCATCTGGTAGCACAGCAGTGCAGGTGTAGATACCTTCCAGCTGTTTATTCATACTTTTAATGAATAATAAGTTGCTGGAGATCATCTTTAGTCCTGGAAGTGGTTCTGAACCGCCTAGAAATTTTTCTCCTTTAAGCCTAGGAAAGAAAGGTTTATCAACATCATGTGGTACTTTTGGAATATTGAATTAACAAAATATTTATATTAACAAAAAAAAAAATGGGCCAGTACGTCTTGAAAAGGGAGGGTGTCTTGTTTTGCTGCTAGGGTCCTATTTTTATAGGGACTACGTACTGTTACTGAGACTTGGCAACAGTTGTTGGTACATATCTGGTGAAGTAGATGACCCACATATGAGTATTCTACTGGTGTCCATGTTTGGCTGTTCTGAAGCAGAAGTGAGTAGCGGGACTCATCGTTACATGTGACGTTTGTTTTCCCATTCTACTTCTCCCTAACTTCGATGTTCAAAACAACAAGAGAATCGACGTTTTATATTCATGCCTGTGATGAAAGTCAAAATGGTCTGCGGCCTATCTGTGAAATGCAACAAGATGAGTTGGTCTGGAGTCTTCAAGCCTCAGTGGGCGTTGAGTAAAGGATTTAAAGTTAATTTTACAGCACATTTCATCAAGTTGGTACTGACAAAGGATAGATTAATGTCAGGTGTCTGAACAAGTCTTCAACATTAGCTTGTTAACTGGTCTTTTATTTTTAAAGCATATTACCCACATTGCATTTTGGCAAGAGTAAGTGCATTGAAATGACTTAAGACATACCACCAGTACTGTATCCAATAATCCCCTTCAAAGGGATATGAGCTCTTTCTCTTCTGGCAGTCGTATCTCCAACTGACTGTTTCTGGCTGGTCTTTATTCACTTTAAGTTAAATAGCAGTCCATCATAGTCCACTTCTTTTTGTTGTGTGTGTGGGGAGGGATTTTGTCCCAATATTTAGCAATATAAGGTAGACGCATATTGTAATAAACTATTTTAGGAAACATTTATGAATATTTCTTTGCCCTTCTTTTTAGCCGCGGCTGAGCGGCTCATAGAAAGGCTCTGAGGTCAAACCCTTTTAACTGATGTATTTGACCACGCCCAAGGTCCCATAGATTAATCTATTCTAATCCTAATTTCAATTTGAGGGTAGGCTAGTAGAGATCCTGATGAGTAATAAAATCGAATCGAGCATACGCGCGCCCCATGCTTGATATTGCTGGCGCACAAAAATATAGTTAATAAAAAGGGAAACAAAAGTATCGTAGATTAATTTGCTCTAAAAAAATTTCAAGTGCCGCGGCTATTGAGGATTCTCTCTTGTTAATGTATATATTTTTTTGCACTGAAATAGCAGTTTGAACTAGGACTTAAACAAGTCATTCGCTGGACACTAATAGTGGATTAATCAGTCTACGATTCCCATCAATAGTCGTATTTTACGACGATTAAAATATCCAGACTGTTTTGAGATTTTATAAAGAAATCGAGTGCTAGAAATTCGATAATAGCTCCTAAATATGTAGTTATCAATACTTTTACACTTTACTTTCGAAATTATAATTCATAATTTAACATTTTGTTTCTGTATAAACATACTCGATTTCTATGATTATTGTAGTTACTTATACCCCACAGTTCTAAAAGTTACTTTACTATTTTTCATTAGCCCGTAAAGTACATTATAACATACTGTTGCGTCAGCGAGGTCACGTGACTAGTATCACGCCACTTCTTTCTCGAACCTTCGGGAGATTACTAGATTGGGGGTAGTCTGGTATATATAAGATGGTCACAACGTGACGGGACAATATGTAGGTAGTGAGTAATTGAAATGCAGTCAGAGAGTATTGTTGAAGTTGAGCACGTTCGTTGTTATAGGTTTGTTATAGCGCGACTGTTGAAATTAAGTGCATCGTAAAGTTGTATTCGGAAAGAATAAACCAGTTTTATTTAAGAAAGGACTTGTGTCGCTAAAGTTTAGTGGGAACGAATTTACGGAAAATTAAGTAACGACAGGAGGCGTAACAATACCCTAAAACTGATGTTACTGAATGGTGGGTGAACGTTTTTTAATATGAGAGGTATTTTCTAGTCCTTTTTTTTTTTTTGTCAGAAATTGTTTGTTTCTTGAATTTGGCGAAAACCACTCGAAGGTTTTCTGCGTTATCCTTCCATAACTTTGAAGTGATAGACAAAGGAAAGGCAGCTAGTCAACATCACCCAACTCCAGCTCTTAAGCTACTTTTTATCAACAAATAGTGGGATTGACCGTCACATTCTAACGCATTCACGGCTGAAAGGGCGAACATGTTTGGTGATTTTCAAAAAAAGGAAACATCAAATAACGTGGCTTTATATATATATAATTTAATTTTATAGAGAAGGGAAATGATGAATAAATAAGTAAATAAATAAAAAATATACTTGAAAAAAATATAGTTGCAGCCACAAAACAAATATCCACTATCAGGGCACATATCATAGGGTGAGTCAAAACGTAACTTGCCCTAGTTTTCATTTTTTTCAGGTACATTTTTCGTTTATTTATTCATTTGCTTAAATTAAATTTAATTAAATTATATTTCATCTAAGGTTTGGATATGCTGTGTAAACTTCACGCTATCTATCCTTATGATGTAATATATTTCTAAAATTTTGTATAGTTTACTTAAATAATTACACTGGCCAACAAGTCATTTCATCTGATATAATTAGGTGGGCTAGATAGCTCTTATAACGCTGATTCCAAATCTGTCTTTGGTTTTTCTCTAGCACGTCAAGTTTTCGTGATGAGACCGATCAAATTTGAAAGGTTATTGCCTTAATTATAATTTAAGTTATTGTACATTTCTTTTTCGTAAGTGTGTAATGTATAAATTTAACCAAGTGTATGGTGTGTATAACGTTTATGGAAATTATACTGAAAAATGAATAAAGTTGTAACGTTAACTAGCCTAATGTGTGATTATTACCTAAATTGTGCTGAAATTAACACCAGTCATATTTTAATAACTAGATGTGCAAGAAGAAAACCGAAAACAGATTTGGAATTAGTGTGCAAAACTGGTCTGGAAAAGTGTGTTTACATCTTTGAGGAAAGAAAAAAGTTCGACCAGTGTTATAAATATGTATTCAAGCCTAAGTACAACATAACATGTTAACAAAGTATTAAGAACAAGTATATCATGTACGTTACAAAAAACAGTTGTCGTGTATACAGTCAAGTAAGTCTACATTACTGCCATTTATTTGTTAAACCAATTTTCTGGTGAAAATATTAAGTATATGTTAAGTACACATATTATGCATAAACGATATATATATATATTTTTAATTTGAATAATAATAAAACTCACCAGCGGATTTTTGCACCAGGGTGAGTCGAGTCACACTGTAGCAAATGAGATTCGTTTTCAACTACACTTGCATTTTCAGGCGTTTTGGAGAAAGGTATATCAAGGTTCTTGTCTTGGTTGACAACTTCTTTTATTTTTTCCTTCACTAGAACTTCGGTAGCGTTATCTAGAATGTATATATATAAATATAATTTAGCATATGGAAACATAAAGTAACAATTTATTAATTTTCATTTTGTAAAATACCTGCACCTTTTTATATCGATTTTTTTTTGTTAGAACAAATCCAAGTTTGGCTATTTGTTGTGTCCATCGAGGGGAATCGAACTTTTGTGTTCTAAGTTCGTAAACTTAAAGTTGCCCCGCTTGAGGACTTTTATAGCGACATAGCTACTAGTTACTATAGGTCTTTTGTTTTCACATCATGTATTGGAACTCGAATCTTCAACCTGAACGGTACCCTTTTCACACTTGGGCTAAATGGTCAGGTTAAAGACCCCTAGGGTTCAAGTTTGGCCGTACTTAATTTTGAACTATTGGCCAGATGGACCGCAGCCAGCAGAGTACCGGCCGCAACTGGGACTCTGTCTCGAATAGCGGGGTTGATTCTAACTCTCTCTAATCAAAGTGTAGATTTTAATTAATTAGATAAATATTAGATCGATTACAATGGAAACGCTAACTGACTCAGGTCATAGATGGGCTGGTCGTAGTCTAATGATTAAAGTGCCTAGACTGTGAATCCCAAAATTCATCGTTCTTTGGGGCCAGGGATGCGATATAAGAGTGATAGTCAACACAACAAACATATCACAGATCTTCTAAAGGTATACCATAACTTCCAAGTTTTACAGAAGCAGACGTTACTGAAAATGGAGCAACTAAATAACATTTGTTTGTTTTAGAGCAAAGCCACGTTAGGCCATCTGCTACGTCCACCGAACCCCAAATTGTAGCGTTGTAAGTCCGTAGACTTACCACTTTCCCACGGGGGTGGCACTATATAACGTTAAGAAAATTACCTTTTGCTAAGTCAAACCAATATTCTGCTTGAAAACCAGAAAACTCAGAAAAATCGTCACTTTTAAAAACCACCAACATCTTCTCCTGGGAAGACATGACTTCTTCATCCTGTCTGTCACCACAGTATCTTCCGAGTAAATCCGCATCTTGAAAACATAAGAAATCCAACACTATCATTTTCATTTTTATTAATATTTTCATTTCTTAAATAAAGTATGCCGAAACTTAAAACAACGACAACAGAAAATTATACTCGGATGAAGGTAAATCTTCCATAATGAAAAAAATAAATATATTCCACGTGTTCCATGCTTAACGATATTTGATACCGTATCTGTACACGATAAAATAATGTTGCTCGTATTGTAAATAAAACATTTAAAGCAAGAGTGCTTTAAACACATACTTCGGAACGTCTTTGTAAAGGTCAGTATAACAAAGTGTAAGCCACATAATAAAATGTAACATAACGATGTACTTAGTGCTGTATTTAAAACGTGTGATTTTTTAACACACACGTGCATATTCAGTATGAGTTTCTAACCAGAAGATCAGCAAAAATACCGTTTTAAATACGCTCTGTCTGCGCACGTAGTTGACCGTGTGGCCAATCGAACAATACCAAAACTCTTAGGATCACGAAAGCGGAAGAACCAAGATCAAATAATATTTATAAGTAGTCTTAAAATTACAGTTGACTTGTTTAGTGACTGGGAAGGTTCATCACTTAAATGATTTTATGCTTGGCAAGGTTAGGCGTTTTGTGCTGTCATAATTTGATTAATGATCATGAAGTTTCATTGCCTTATTGTCATGACTTTGTTTGTTTGTTTTAGAATGTAAAAAAAATCTAGATGTTTCGTAGAGTATGTATAAACAAGGACACAATATAAATATCAGTGGGTTAGTAAGAAATGGTTGTGTTAGTTCAGTGTAAATTAGACAGTGGGAGTTATTGCGTCTATGATTCATTTAGTTAGACAGTGGGGATTAGTGCTATGTGATTCAGTTAGAGTTAGACAGCGAGGGTTAGTGTACTGTGATTCAGTTAAAGTTAGATTGTGAGGATTAGTGTACTGTGATTCAGTTAAAGTTAGACTGTGAGGATTAGTGCTCTGTGGTTCAGTTAGATTTAGACAGTGGGGATTAGTGCTCTGTGATTCAGTTAAAGTTAGACAGCGAGGGTTAAGGTTCTGTGTTTCAGTTAAAGTTAGACAGCGAGGGTTAAGGTTCTGTGGTTCAGTTAAAGTTAGACAGCGAGGGTTAATTAATGATCTGTGATTGAAATTCTGTAAGTAAGTTTGTATTTGTAAATTAGGCGTCCGTTAGTTTTCGGAAGTTCTGATTTAAACGTTATATTAGAAGTTACGTCTATAAGTAAACGTAGACTGTAAGAAACGTTATTCCCTTCTTAATTTCTTCATATTAAGTACCTACAAAACAAGAATGACATCCAGCTTCTACTCATTTTATTCCTCGCATCCAGTTTCTGCTCATTTTATTCCTCATGCAGCATATTTTATATTGTACTTAATGTTACGATGATTTATATGATAGGAAATTGAATGATCTATATTATTGCAACGTGTTCTTGTCCTTAAGACAGGTTCTTTTGAATTATTTAATGAAAGTAACTCGAACTCGAGTCAACGTAACGATAATAAATTAATTTATTTCTTCAATAACAATTGCTACAGGTTCTATTTACATTAATGCAGGTTGTAGGCTTGAGTTAAAAAACTATTTTAACATAAACTCTGAAACTCCCGTAGGCCTAATACATTAATAATGTTCAACATAAATTTGCTTGAGGGCTAACATACGCTGACTAACTTACTGATTAGCTTACAGAAACCTAACTTTTATTAAATGACTTTACTCGATCAATATATACTCGGCATTCACACACTGAATACGTCACTAACTTCTTATCCATCGCTTCAGTCATTATTCGTATTTATACTGATGTACTCATGTCTCGATCTTAGTTGACGTTACTATATTCTTGATGTCATCGCCATCTTGAGCTTTTTAGGTATTTTAGAAATACTTTTATGAATTTACTTGATCTTAACATTATGCGTTCTCTAACCAACGTCTAAATTGAAACATTGAAAATATATTTGATAAAAATCAAATAATATAGACCTTTAGAGAATTTGCAAGCAAGAAAATGTGAACGTATTTTATTTTAATAATTATAAAGTTAGGATCCTACTGAGTAAGCCAATCAATAAAAATAAATAGCTTTACAGTAGGAACATATTTTGCTGTTAAGTAAACAACGTATCGACCCCCCATAAGAGTAGGTCATCGTCAGAATAAATTCGATTACTGATTACAATAAAATACTAGCTGTAAGCCCTTAAATCCAACCAGTACTTAATATTTATAAGTCAATACATTATCATAAAGCGTAGCATAACTGAAACGTCATAACGCAGGAAATGTGGTATGCGATATCGTATTTGGTAAGTTGGTCTTGACACTAAGCCCTGTTCGCCAGATTCTAGATAGCTATTTTCTGAACTTTTAAAAGTACATTGTTACTTACATGACATATGAAAATAGGGTTGTTGATCTCGTAAGTTCTTGGCCAAATAAAAAATTACAGAAGGACGTTTCATTCACATCCCACCTACTCGACTCTTGAATATTGTGTTACCTCCCGCATACGGTTGGACTTGAGCTCTTATACGAGTACAAAAAAAATATATATGCAGTTTCATAAGCGGTAGACTGTTTTTTTTTTGTTGTTGTTGTTTGCTTATTTTTCCTTTTAGCGCAAAGCCACACAATAGGATGTCTGCGCTCTTTTCACTGCGGGGAATCGAACCCAAGGTTTTAGCATGGTAAATCCGTAAACTTACCACTGACCAACGGGGGGAGAGAAGTTAAATGCGCATTATACTTGTTTTTTTTTGTTTTGTTTTTCTAAATTGATAATGATGGAGAGGCGTTTGTTTGTAGTTTAAGCACAAAGCTACACAATTGGATATCTGTGCTCTGCCCACCACGGGTATCGAAACCAGATTTCTAAGAGAGGATTTCTTGGATATTTGATGAGCTAATGTTTTGCACTTTGGGTTACCAGAGCTTCTGCTATTTTCTATCTATTCAGGTCAGTTAAAATTATACGTAGAGAGGCTGGCCTTAACTGAATATTAAAACATATTCCTACAGTAAAATTATTTATTTATTATTATGCATGGTATGCTAATTTAATTTATATATTTAAACCTAACTTATGGCTCCTGGACAAAGTTGGCACTGAAAGCAGATATTTCAAGTATCTAATACATAAAAATGTAAATCGTTTAATCAAAACATGCCTGTTCTTCTAATAAGGATAAAGTGAATATAGTTCTACAAATGTTGAAAGTTCACATTGTAAGCTATGTCATTTGAGTTTATATTACGACATCCCAACGCTTAAGAGAATACGAAACATCATCATTGTTTTGTCAATAAAACGCACTCACACACATGGTATTGACTGTTGTATTATTATTGTTGTCTTCTGTATTTTTTATTAATTTTATTCGAAATATGGTAGTAATTGACGTCTAATGGAAGTTATAGTCTTAAAGTCACTCTCTGTCATATAACACATATGCTCGAATATGGTCTTAACTGAAAAAAGTAATCCCTCATTAAGTGAAAACAAACTACTGATACCACATTACACTAGATTATAGAACATGTTTCAAACCTAAAACACGTGTGTTATAGATAAAAGGTAATCGTGACTTTAGGAATGTAATGCAAAACACAAACTCAGAAAAACAAACCATTGTGGTGACCATCCCGTAGTTCCACATAATCGAATGTGCAGTTTGGCACGTTTTCCAACTCCAGTTTGTTGAACTTCAAAATGACCACATGGTCTTGAGGTGCTTCAATCATGAAACGACACTGAGCATTGCTAGGGTACTTTTTAGGGAAATTTGGACTTGAAATTGTCCCGTTCCATTGTTGATTTTCCCACGTGCATTCTGCATGAATTACAATGACAAATCTTATAATCAGATCTAGACGCATTGATATTAAATTATATTTGCTAAAAGCTAGTTTCATGGTTTATATTTTCACAAAGACTTGAAACGAGTCTCACAGAGCAACTATCTGTGATTTATATAATCAAGTCAATTCTAGTTTGATATATTTTTAATATATGAGACTCAATAAGTTATTATTAATACACGAAAAGTTTTCCTGCTTTATATATTTTCAAATCTAAGTGTACATCAATACACCATTCAAAGATCATTGTCATGAAGATATTCAATTCCTTGTTTCTTTAGTGACTCATAAAATGTTTAATCCTCACATACGACAGTATTAACTTTCAAAAAGTGATCGTTCATCAAAAACCTCAAGAAGAATGTAAGAGTCAATCATTGAGATTTTCTAAAGTTGGTATAGTTGAATAAATTGTTTCATTACTTTAACACAGTATTGTTATGTGAAACTCTTTGATCCAATGGAACTGTACAATATATGTATATATCAGCACTCAGAGGTTCTGGTATAAGTAAATGAGATTTTAATTTAAACAGTATCCATCGTTCCTTCGAAGGCAACAAATTTTAGATTATTACTATGTTCAAAACAAAATGTAACATCCTAACGGATCACTAAGCTACCTGGAATGTGAGAGAGTTATTCAATTTGAATGTCTTAAAAATGTAATTGATTTATTAAATCCTCAAAAGATCAATTGTCTAGTAAATTTTCGATTGGTTTAAATCTGAATAAAAAATCCAACCTCTATTTTCTTCAATACTCGTAGTATTTTTATACAGCACTAGTGATGCAAATTCTAGCTCTGATTGCTTCGTATTCCGAAGCTAAGATCTTATCCTTTGATTATTCGTCTGAATTTCTCAAATACTATCCTTTCACTTGATGATTCCCTATAATCTGCAATAATAATAGGCCTTTCACTTGATGATTCCCTATAATCTACAATAATAATAGGCCTTTCACTTGATGATTCCTTATAATCTGCAATAATAATAGGCCTTTCACTTGATGATTCCCTATAATCTGCAGTAATAATAGGCCTTTCACATGATGATTCCTTATAATCTGCAATAATAATAGGCCTTTCACTTGATGATTCCCTATAATCTGCAATAATAATAGGCCTTTCACTTGATGATTCCCTATAATCTGCAATAATAATAGGCCTTTCACTTGATGATTCCCTATAATCTGCAATAATAATAATAATAGGCAAACACAAGCCGTCTCCACTTCATTTAGTTTATTATAGCGTGGCTTCTGTCCCTGTAAGTCACATATTATTAGTACACGAACATTAAACGCTGATCATAAAAAAAGGCGATGTAGCTGAACGAAGGAAAAAGACTCCCCACCTTATTTTAATGTTAAAGGTAGTATTATATCTCATGATTCTACATTTTACTTTATTTACAATCATGCTAGAGAAATAAAGTTTAAGGCAATATATATATATATACATGTATATATATTTCTTGATGAAAATAACAATATCTGATACTTTATCTTACGATACCAATCTCTTATCGCAAATACTAGCCCTAGAAATCTGATACAATGTCGTAAAACTCTAAAGTTTAAATATATGTGTTAATTACAAAGAAAGGCTGTTTGTTTTTGAATTTCGCGCAAGTTGCTCGAGGCCTATTTGCGTTGGCCGTCCCTAATAATTCGAATAATGAGACTGACCATCAAATTATACCGCTCCCCACGGCTGAAAGTGAGGGCACGTTTGGTATTAGGATTCGAACCCGCGACCCGCAGATTGCGACTCTAGCGAACCTATTCACCAGGCCACGACAAGAGAAGTCTGGCGAACCTATTCACCAGGCCACATCAAGAGGATTCTGGCGAACCTATTCACCAGGCCACGACAAGAGAAGTCTGGCGAACCTATTCACCAGGCCACGACAAGAGAAGTCTGGCGAACCTATTCACCAGGCCACGACAAGAGGCAGTACTGATGTTCTTCAAGTCGATATATACCCTTTTATCACATTAATCAAGCCATTCAAGAGTATGGCTCCAGAGTACTGTGATATAGAAATACACCAAAGGTTTCTTTCTTTCTGCAGTATTAATGCTTTAAGCAGTGTAATATTGTGATTGCGTATTTCGACATTTTGCGCAACTTCATTTTTTGGTAGGTGTTTCATATCTTCGTGTTTATTTGTAGGTAAAGAATTATTTTTTAACTTGTGAATTGAAAAACTCATTTTCTTCCCAGGTCCTTTAGTGTTGGCTTTTTGCTGGATGATGTTCTTAGTCCCAGTGATGCCAAAGGAGAAATAGTTTTATAAACTTTATGTCTTTTAGTAATAAACTCAGGGATATGTTGTGAAACTGACCAATACCGTAACGTAAAAGTAGTAAACACATTACAAACAAAAGATATGAAATAATTATGAAGAAAGAAAAAGTGACAAGTTAAAAATGACTTAATCGAGAATCTTACATTGTTGTCCACTATTTTAAAATAAATCATTTTAGGCAAACTGTATATGGGGTACCTAAAAATCTAAACTATCAAACATGAGAAGCTGAGATACAGTAACCACAATAAACTAACCAACATGAGACACTGAGATACAGTAACCACAATATAAGTTCACACTCGGGTTATTGTTGTTGCTAAAAACTGCATACCTCCCAGGTCCTGAGGGTCAGGAGTAGAAACATAATTACTGGTAGAATAATGAGCTTGAAATCCTCTGTGATTCAATAAGTCGTCTGAGTGGAAGTGAACCAGCACAGTGTTGTTGGTGGACCTCAAGGTCTTCTGATCTTCTCTTTTGCAAAATCGGCCTAACAGTGGTGCATCTGAAGATTGGAATATGAATAATAATTATCAACAAACAGCAGGGTATTTCAAAGTAAATCAAATATTCAAAATCACGCGTTAACAATAAAGTAAAATTAACCTACACATTTTTGATACTTTATTCTAGATCTTTGGGAAAAAATTACCTTTTATGAGTGTTTTATTTAATTGTATATTTTGTACGTTTGAACAGAATTGCGGATTGTAACAACTAATATTTTGCCAGTATAACGTATCTGTAACACAATGAACAAATTAGTAACGAACAAAATCTCAGTCAAGGTTATTTTGTATTCCTGATGTCTAGAATCGTCAAATCTCAATATTGTTGTAACAACAAGGTTCGCAGCGTATCTTCTGTGTCCATGTAATTTGTGCGTTAAAATGCAGAAAAAATTCAGTTAAAATGAAATTCATCTAATGTGAGAAAAATTGTTTGTTTTAAGGTATAACATCTTTGTGTATTTTTCGAATCTATATTTTTACGTTTCACAAAACATCTGGCAGCTTTCGTAATAGTAGTAATTTAAATTACTAAACACAAAGATGCACAATGGGTTACTTGTGCAATGCTCACCGCAGGTAACGAATCTAGATTTTTAGCGTTATAAGCCATCAGACTTACTGCTGAAGTACCAGGGGCTCTTTTTAAAAACAATGAAAAAATAAACTAACTGCATGGTAATATATATTAGTTAAAGAAGACATGAGAAAAATTACATTATAAATCTAGAAATATAAGATTAATAATGAGACTGAAAGGTACAAATAAGTTCAAAAGCATGATTCAGATTAGTCACTATTCATTTTCTATGTTTTATAGAATTAAAAGTTAAAATAATTAATACTTGAAACCGTTTGTACTTGGCGAATTACAGAATTACAGAACTGGGGAATCAAAAACGATTGTTCATTTCACAAATACTTCATTTATTACAAAAGGCAAAATGTTGAAGTTATGAGTAACAGGAGGTAGCGAAAAAACACATTTTTGTTAGAGTTTACCCTTTTTTATTTCTGGATAACTTTCGCTTTTTGATTGTTTCTTGTCCGTGAACGCCCCCCACCCCTAGTGGCTCAACGGAAGGCCTACAAACTTACAATGCTAAAAAAATCGATTTTCGATACTCTTGGTTGGCAGAGCACAGATAGGCCATTACGTAGCGTTGTGCTTAACAACAACAAGAAACAATTTTTATAGAAAAGTGAGGAAATAAGTTAGTTCCGTTAGCCGAAAGAATTGTGAAATCCTCTGTTTGCTTGTTTTTGTTTCCAGTGTGTGTGACTAGTATTTCTTACATTATAAAACAACAAAATATATTTCTGTTTCTTTCTTAGCGTAAAACCTACCTGAAGTTTAATCTATCATCAGACAACAACTGTTGTTACTTAATAACAACTCTTATCTAGTCAGGGAATTTAAGTTGTTTTTAACTCAGAGAGTGAGCGAATTATTCAACTATGGACGATGAGGAACCACACATCGCCTGAAGGATGTCGGTGAAAGTCCAAAAGAGGTTCTAAACTGAACACTTAAGGAGCACGAATAAATAAATATTAGAGAAGACTGACATAAGGATATTTCTTTAACTATGCTCTGGCGATAACTAGCCTTCTTCGCTAATTCTCTGGTTATGACCACTTTCTGTTTCTTCTTCACTGTATTGCTGAAGAGTGTTATTTAATTAATTTGGTTTAGTTTTTAATAAAATGTTCTGTTTTCTCTTTGAACTTTATAGCAACGAATAATTATAGGGTTACCGCTAACGTTGACTGTTGTAACGTAGTGATTTAGAGGTGACTGTTCTAATAGTAAAGCCTATCTTAGGCATAGTTTTAAGTTTTAGTTTTAAATTTATTCCTGACTTGAGAAATTCTATACATTCGAGAGAGACTTTTTGACACTTACGTGTTGTTACTGAGACGATATAAAGAGAAAATAGGTCCAAATCAGTATTTCTATGGACAAACTTGTATTAAAATGATCCCAGTGAATAAAGTTTCAATATTTTTCTGCAAAATTTTAATTCAGTGTTTGAGTATTTTCTTTATCTATACCCAACAACTTGTTCCACCCGATTTCTCCTTGCTTTAATGTGGGAGGAAACAACCTGGTTTGATTTTCGACATAAAAGCCACTCCAGTATAAAAGTGATTGTTTTTTGGGTTTTTTTTACGGACAAAACTAGAACTGACCAGAACATTACCGGACTAAGTTAAAACGAAAGATTATCCTTTATTGCTATAATTGCAAGTGTGTTCTTTATTTTATTTTTCTGACACTGTTTGTGAAAAACAACATGCAGGTGAACTTACCTTTAACGGATCCATCAAAAACCTCAATGAAGTCATAGCTGCAATCTTTATCTACTTCAAGAGAAATCTTTTCAAATTCGAGAATAATCTGTTTCTCGTTATGAACAGTTATTTTTGTCCAACAGTCGATATTGTCAGGATAGTTGCTAGGATACAACGGACTTGTGATATCACCTTCTGGACCCGTTAATGTCGGCTGGCAGTCTTTAAGAAATGCATACATACGCAATTATCCAACATGAAAATCTGTTAATCATAAATCCAGTATTTATGTTTTAGGTTAATATATTAATAATTATCGAATATTGTTTCTCAATAGTAAATACTTGTGAGTTCTCTTTATCTTATCGAATTGAAAACTGCCTTTTCATATAACTAATTGTTTCAAATATATTATTGATCAAATGAAAATTTTTTTTAAATAAATGTACCAATTACGGCGTTAGAATTATTTCATGACGGTAAAATTCAATCAATCATTTTCCTTTTTGTAATTAAATCAATCAACTAAATTAGAAGTTGACATTTATAACAATCGTAATAAAATAAAAAGAGGTGGATATTTTAATTATTTTTTAATTGTTTTTCTTTAAAATTGTACTTATATTTTTACGTTCGTAATTTTTTTAAAAGCACACTTTACAGAAACACTATATGTGTGTTTTTGCACATCGAACATGTAAATAAGACTGATGTTGAAATGATTCACACTAGTGCCACGTCTTATTAACCGACAATCAGTAGTTTAATTCACGTTACGCTTACTTTCCATGTCTTTTATCAGTAGTTTAATTCACGTTACGCTTACTTTCCATGTCTTTTATCAGTAGTTTAATTCACGTTACTTTTACTTTCCCTGTCTTTTATCAGTAGTTTAATTCATGTTACGCTTACTTTCCCTGTCTTTTATCAGTAGTTTAATTCACGTTACGCTTACTTTCCCTGTCTTTTATGGCGTCGCTTTAACGTATTTTTATATTTCAAAAGTCTTCCTAAAATTAATGATGAACTAAAATGACAAATATTCTATTCAATAATATTTTCATTAAACCATCTAAATTCTATGACTTGAATAATCCGTCAAATCAGTGTACAAGTCAAAAGTGAAACCATTTTGAACAAATTCTTGGAAATTAATTATACAAGAAAGTCAAAAATAAAGAATTTATTGTTCGTTTGTTTGTTGAATCTCGTACAAAGCCACTAGCCACTATTTGCACTAGCCGTCCCTAATTTAGAAATGACTAGATCACTCGTGACCCATTGGGTCTCCCACTATTCAATATTGCACCGAAATTAAGGTTTATTTTGAGATACTTTAATTAAATATTTCAATCCATTCGTGTTATTCATAATTCAAGAAAAGATATTTGATTGTTGATCGGGAGTAAAAGGAAAGACCATTTCATTTCTCAAAAAAGTGAAGTCAGAGTTTTCAGGTATTGTGATGAATTAGTTCATTATGTTGTGGTCTTCCCTCTTAAACCTTCTACAAATAAGAAACAGTAACACTTTATTTTTTCTTCGAATTATCTACCATAAACAAGACACATTATTGAGAAATTCTTGAAGATCTTGTTTTTGTCATCTTACGCCTTTTAATGAAGATAGGAACATTGAAAGGGAAATAGATTTGAACGAAGAAGTTTCGTAAAGAGCGCGAACGGTAGTATGATGTAAAATTACTCATGCTAAAAATTTTCATAAAAATGACCGGAAAAACGGCGCTTACTCGGTAACCCGTGGCACGATTTTAACGAAACTTGTTTTATTCTGTTTCTATTCTCATTATATTGTGCGCCGTTTTTGTTGTATCTAATTATAGACAAGCAAACAAACAATTTCAGAGTTTTAGTAGTATATAGATACACTAGACTTAGGCAGTGCTTCTTAAACTAATGAATGGTTTACCCAGGGGTAAATGAAATTTGTTTAGGGTGAATGGAATCTTAGGGGTGAATGAAATAATAAGGGTGAATGACTAAAACTAGAATGAATTATTAGAATTTGTGCTCGGCGCGTATGTGTGTATGGGTTGAAAATAACTGTTTTAGTATATTTAGATTAAAAATTACGTTATTTTTAGAAAATTAAAAATAATTTTGTTACCCTTAAAAATTTTGCTTCCCTATACATCTCTTTTTGTTTATTCCATTTTGGTAAACTGATATTATAATTTTACTTGTTTATAAAATTTTTATCAAAACAAAATATTAGTACACAGAATTATATATATATCATACAATGTAGTTAAACATAACAATTTTGTATGCCCGAATAAATTATCTCCTCGCATTCGGATGCTATTATCACAGACATTATCCGTTATGACAATAGGTTGACAACCAGGACCGATAACAGTATTGCGATATATATGTCTTTGCTGAAGTATGTCAAGAATACCACATAATGCTCAAGAGGAAGTATGTGCAGAAATAGATAAGTCATTTGTAAAGGAAAACGATAAAACTGAGGACATAGGACTTGAAGCTGAAGCTGGGCATGATACCATTGGATACTCGGATGATGATTCTGGCAAGGAAAAGTCTGCTTTGAAGATAAAATGGAAAGATTGAAGTAGCCTCTCCTCGAAATCCAAGAAAAGAAGATAGAGCGAAGAGTATGTCAAGTATGACTTCTTTCTTCCCAAAGACGAGCTGACCAGTCCAGCTCCTTCAGTACAGTGCATGTTTTGCAGTGTCCAATATAGCAACCAGTGACTTGCATCTTCAAAATTACAGACCCATTTAAGAACAAAGCATAGCATTAATCAAAATAAGTCTATAAAGTTCTTCAAAAATACCCTCGAGCAACTTGTTAAGTAGATGGGTGTAATCTGATTTAGCAACGGCGTTCTGAAGATTGGTTGTGTCAACGTTAAACTTTTCAGTATCTTCGGAACGCCGTTGTTAAATTAGATTATACCCACGAGGATTTATGGAAGCAGCAAAATTCCTTCCAGTCGATGGTAAAGAAAGACACTGGAAAACCACTTCTTCTGGCGTCTCTACAAATATGTCATGTCCTCATGAAGGCAAAAAACCTTACAAAGAGGCTGAGAACGTGATAAACTCGTGTTTGAAGATCGTCGCCGACCTCATACATGGCGGAAACCGGCAGTCGATAAGTTTGAGCAAATTCCTCTGTCCAACGACAATGAAAAACCGACCTACTATCTAAAGCAGCAGCAGATAGAAACACTGTTGAAAGCATCAGTTTTCGCTCTATAATTTGATGGATCAACGGATGTAAAGAACGATGCACAACTCATTGTCTATTGCCGTCTACCAAACCAAAAGCTGAAAAATATTTCTAGAGCATTATCTCTTTTGTTTGCCAGTCGGAGTTGAAGCAACAGGTGAAGCCATTTTCTCTAAGCAAGACGAATACATGAGAGGTGCAAATATACCTTGGAGCAAATGCGTCGCTGTGACAACAGACGGTGCTGCAGCCATGATGGGAAGTAAAAAGAGGAGTCACCGCTCGCATCAAAGAAAAATCCCGCAAATGCACATTTTTACACTCTTCTTTGCACCGTGAAACATTGGAGTCAAAGAAGCTGAACACTTAGCACAATGAACAGAAGAATGAGCTGCAAGAACTGTTGCAAGACGCGGTGAAAATTGTCAACACTATTATCCCACATGCAAAACAAAAAATGTCGGCTGTTCTTAGTGTGCAAGGATATGTCTGCTAACTACAAAACTTTCCTTCTGGATTCTGAGGTACGACGACTCTTAGTGTGCAAGGATATGTCTGCTAACTACAAAACTTTCCTTCTGGATTCTGAGGTACGACGACTCTTAGTGTGCAAGGATATGTCTGCTAACTACAAAACTTTCCTTCTGGATTCTGAGGTACGACGACTCTTCCGCGGAAGAGACCTTGAAAGAGTGCTGTATCTGAGAAACGAGCTGTGTGTATATTTTACTGAAGAAAATTATGTGAAAGCAATAGATTTCAACGACGATTTTTGGCTGGCCAAACTGTCATACATATTTTCTACCATTTGAACCAGCTCAACTTGTCACTTCAGAGGGAAGGAGGTGACGGTTTTGATTTTCTTGGGAAAACAGAAGCCATGAAAATGCAAATCTCACTGTGGCATGCTAACGTTCAGAAAGGCAATTTCCCCCATTTGGAAAGTTTCCTTAAAGATAGTGGATGGGAAGAAAAATAACTGATCTGGAGGGATCACTGAAGAGCATCATTTTGAGGCATATTTTCCTCAGAAGGATGCGCAGGCCTTAAAATGTTAAAATATGTCAAACGCATTGAATCTACTACATCCAGTACGGACGTGAACAGCGTTATATTATCAAAGAAATTAAAATATGTCAAACGCATCAAATCTACTACATCCAGTAAGGACGAGACTAGCGTTCTATTGTCAAAGAAAATAAAATATGTCAAATGCATCGAATCTATTATAACCAGTACGGACGAAACCAGCGTTCTATTGTCAAAGAAACTACACACACACACACATACGAACCTAATTATAGACTTTTCCCCTTTAATGGTCTAGACTCGTGTTTCTAAACTAGGGTCCGCGAGAGTACTCCGAGAGTCATGCCCAAAATTTCGTAAAAATATTAAAACAATATATGATTTATAAAGTAAAAAAAATATTTTCTTAAAATAGAATTTGTGAATTAAAACATTTGATTTTGAAATACAGCTTTGCGACAGGTTTGGGGGTCCGCAAAAATTTTAAATTAAAAATGGTTCTCAGGTTACCAAAGTTTGCCAACCGCTAGCCTAGACGACATATATTATCAATTTTCACGAACAACAACTGTAATCAGATTACACAAGTGAATTATAATTATTATCAACTTTTATTCATGTCATTTACAGATCTTATTTATAAGGTACGAATTAATAGTACAACATTATTTATTTTGTATTCTATTTTAACACTTATTGTTTATTTACTTTTTATTTATTTAGTTATTATCAATATTATTTGAATCAGGCCGATGATTTACGTCAATCACTTGCAAACAAGTGGCAGCAATGAAAACATCTGTTATAATGGTCCTTCCATTTTTGTAATGTTTTTTCAAATTTGCTATTTGGAATAGATTTAGATTTGAATAACTTGATAATTTACATTTTAAGCCATTATTTTATTTTGTAGAGATGATGTCGATTTTATATTTGCTTTCCGCCTCTAACTAACAATTTATGGATATTAACAATTTCAATTTTTCTTTTATTATTGTACAATTTAATTTTTTTTTTGTTATTCTAATTCACTTTTGTCGAGTTTAAGTGAACTTACATAGACTTCAGTACATTTATATACAAGTGGCATTTGTACTGCCACTATTTGAATTACTTACTTATAGAACAGAAGTTTAGGGCTAGCCAAGAGATATGATACATTATTTGTGTAAGTTTTGTTATCTCTGTATCTGCTCTGATGTATAACATTCGTAAAGCATTCAACTTCATTCAAGGTCTTTCTAATGGAGGTATTTGGTCCGCATTTTCCTTTAACTGTTTGTCTATACTATAGCCCTTGTTTATACCTTGTTGATTGTTGTTATGTAATGGATAAAGCGGCTACATTTGCATGCTCATCTAATAAAATGGAGGATGCTATGAAGTTAACTTCAGTTATTTATCGACGTAGGGGGACAAAAACTCGTCTCGTTCTCCTCAAATCATTTCTGAATCCTAACTGTGCAATCAAAGTTTTCATTGAAACTTTGGTCAGGTGTGTAGCTAATTTAAAGTTTATTAGCTATGTGATAATTTTATTATATGTATTTTAATAATCCATGTAATGTTCTGACATTATTTCATCTAGTCTTATAAAACACTATCAGTTCTATAACAGTTGCCCTCCAGTGGCATAGCTGTATGTTTGCAGACTTATAACGTTAGAAATCGGGTTTCGATACCCGTGGTTGGCACCGTACAAATAGCTCATTGTGTGGGTTTGTGCTTAACAACAAACAAACTATAACAGTTTGCGAACACTTATTATTTTACTGAATTTAAAGACATAACATTCGAAAGTTTCCCACTGAATTCCACAAAAACATATAGTTTCTTGTTCTCATTCAAGTGTTTTCGGTCAAATTTTAAGTACAAAATCATCTTGAGATTTGTTACCAAAATAACGAGTATCTTTCCAAACATTACTGACATATATATATATATATATACACACACTACACAAACAGATAAATATACAAAACTGAACTTAAGAACAGTAATAACATCAGTGGTCTAGATATGTTTACTACTAATTATGAAGAAATGCAACCGAACCACAATAATAATAAAAAGTCTACCTGCAACGCTTTCCAAATGATAGATTAACTTGAACCCTTGTACTTCATAGTTTGGGTCTGAGTGGAAAAGGATGAGAACTTTGCTTGAATTGGTTGCAATGACAACGTTTTGAAGTGCACCACAGTATCGACCAATTTTCGGACTTGATACTTTAGGCCCGGCATAGATTTCTAGGTAATCATAACTAAGACCGAAAAAAAAACAGCAAAAGAAATATTCAATATCACGCCCTCATTTTTCTATTGTAAACTTTATATAAACTTAATGATGATTGCAATAGAGGAAATAATATTTAAACATCAGCTCTCCAACGCTTATTACTAAATCTATAGATATAATGATCAAATCCTAAACTTTAAGTCTAACTAGAAGATGAAAACAAGCTTTCTGAATTATCTGTTGAAACGATCTGTTTTTATATCAACTATTGTTGTTATATATAAAACTGTACACGTGTCCTTCAGCAGAAATAGACCAGGCCTCTATGTTCTATATTTTCTGATGTTCAGACACGGTTTATTTCGCTGAATTTTTATTTTATAATAAAATTTCACACGCATACATAAATCTGCGTATCACTTTTGTGACCATGAAGCTAATGAAATGAATACAATATTTCAAATAAAAATTATATATATAGACCAGGCCTCTATGTTCTATATTTTCTGATGTTCAGACACGGTTTATTTCGCTGAATTTTTATTTTATAATGAAATTTCACATGCATACATAAATCTGCGTATCACTTTTGTGACCATGAAACTAATGAAATGAATACAATATTTCAAACAAAACATAATTTTGTGTATCGCAATTGCAAAGATATTTAAGATAATTAAATCACGTTTTGCTGACAAAACGATCAGTTTGCTACTCCCTAAGCTAGTTATATAAAGCACTGTTTTGTTATCAAAACTCTAGTATTATTGGATATGTTTTTTTTCTTAAAGTAATGTATTTTTCATGGTCTCGAGTAATGCTGTTTGGTTCTTTTTTTTTAGTTATTTATTGTTGAATGGTCTTTGGCAATGTTGGATCTGGCTTTTTGGAGTAATGCATAAGTACTGTTGAGTTATTTTTTTTTTAGTTTATGCATTATTAATGTGTGTTTTTTTCCTTATTGAAATAGTATATTGTTACAAGGAATCAGACATTTTTAGGTTTGGCTCTCAGAATACGGACATTATTAGAACTATCTTTCTTTCAGAAATGTGTTTTTCTATAGATTTAGGTATTGTTGAATATATTTATCTGAAGAAACGTTTTCTTACATGAATTCAGATCCTTTTGTATGACTTCATGTATTAATAGTTTCGTTTTGGGTTTACTTACCGATTATAAGTATTATTTTGTTACACGTTACAGCTTTTACAGTAAGGAATATTATGCATTCAAAGTTACTGTAAAAGCTGTAACTTGTACTAAAATAACTTCTTGTGTTGTTTCGTGTCTCTGTCGTGTTTGATTCTATAACATTTAACAGATCCAATAACTCAGAATAGTTGTAGTTTCTTCATGGTTCAATTGGTAAAAATGTCAATATTTTGTGGTGATGTCTAACATTTTAAATTATTTCACGATAGTGTTTTTTGTTGTTATGCATAACATATGTACTGTGCCCATAAATACAGTGTACTGGAATTTCAGTGAAGAGCCAGAGAAATACATTTAGTTGAGTTTTAGCCACTTATTTCCTTCTCTTGTGAATTCTTTTAATATACTTTCTTTAAAAGGGAGATGCTGAAGAAGTCTAAAGTTGTCACTGTTAACTTCAAATTCTCACCAGATAAATAGAATAACATATTGTCACTGGCGAATATAGCTAAATAGTTTGTGTAAAGTTAAAATGTCAAATTTTCAATATTTGTGCAAAGTCCTGTCATATGTACATAATACTAAAATAAAAATCGTTATTTTTGTTACTAATACCCAATAAATATAAAACTCATATTTCAGTACTGGGAAACTTTATATTTCAACTTTATCGGAAACATACTACTGTGAAAAAATACAACAAAATCCGTTATATTTGTACACAAAATTTATGACAAACATACATCAGTGATAAAAAAAAGTATAGGTTCTGTCCGCTATGGTGCTTATTTAATCGATAATTGATATTGAAAAACCCATAACTCCGTGGAATTTGACTTTAACGATAAAATATTTTAAGCATCTGTACCTCTTAAAAGACCCCCAGTGGCACAGCGGTATGTCTGTGGACTTACAGCGCAAGAAACCGGGTTTCGATACTCGTGGTGGGCAGAACACAGATACCCGTAGCTTTGTTCTTAAATTCAAACAAAAAACCTCTTAAAAAATGATAATGTTCACTTTCCTACCGCCTGAGGGAGCATCATGTGATGAATGTGTAAAAATTAGATAACTTATATTTGGATAGATCTACGAGCACTGAAGTTCTGGCGACCAGCGTGTAACCACAGACATAAAAAAAGAGGATATAGAGAACCTACGTTGCTTAGTTGTTAATAGGATTGGTAGTTTAAGGAGTACTTTTATCAACACCATTCGTGCGTTATATAACTTTATCTTTCTGTACTATATTCTGTGTACGGGTTTAAAATAATTTAACTTTTCTGAGTTGTACAATTTCTATTAATCTATAAAACATTCGCATATCATCATAAACATATTCTGTTTATAACAAATGTTTTATGCGATTTCATATTACTCTTTTCCACCCATGGCTTAGCGGTAAGTCTGAGGGCTTATAATGTTAAAAATTGGGTTTCGATACCCGTGGCGGGCAGAGCACATATAGCACATTGCGTTTAAAAACAAACAAACAAAAAGCATGTCACTTTTATATGCGTAGGAGATAAGGTGCTCTATATGCTACTTTTTTACTTTTTAACGATCTTTATCCTTCAGTATTAAGAATGCTACTTAGTACACTATTTTAAGGATTTTTACGGAACTTCTGCAAGTTTTTTAGTGTTTTTCAGCAGCTCTGAGCAGTTTAGTGTTTTTACTACTTTGTGATTTAATCTGGTGAAAAAAGAAAATAAATCTTTAACACATATATACAATTATATTGGCCCGGCATGGCCAGGTGGTTAAGGCACTCGACTCGCAATGTGAGGGTCGCGGGTTCGAATCCCTGTCACACCAAACATGCTCGCCCTTTCAGCGTTATGATGTGACGGTCAATCCCACTACTCGTTGGTAAAAGAGTAGCCCAAGAGTTGGCGGTGAGTGGTGATGACTAGCTGCTTTCCCTCTAGTCTTACACTGCTAAATTAGGAACGGCTAGCGCAGATAGCCCTCGTGTAGCTTTGCGCGAAATTCAAAAACAAAAACAAACAATACAATTATTGAACTGGTGATTTTGAACAACAGATCACTTGTTGTCCTCATAACCAGTAAATGATTGTTCATTGTTGAAGTCCCTAAACTGTCTCTTAATAAGTGTAATGTAAATTTTCAATGCTTTCGTGGCTTTGGAAATACTGGAACCCCTGGATCTCTTGTCTATTAAGACATGTATTGCTTGACCATAATCATTTCGAAATTGAATTATACTTTGTCTATTTATCTAATGTGAATTCTTAACCAATTAAATGTAGTTCAATACAATAAAAATTACTTACAGACACTCAGTTTCATCTTCAATTTCCAGAGAAACAATCTCCAAGACAATGTTTTTACCATTCTCTCCTCTAAGATGCCAGAAGCAGTCGAGGTTGCTGGGATAAACTTCTGGGTAGTAAGGGCTAGTTAATTCACCTCCGAGGTCAGTTACTTCCAAGTTTTTCTCGCATTTGCCAACTTGAAAAAAATCAAACAGAAATGAAACGTCAGATAAAAAGAGAGAGTAAAATTGGAAACGAGACTTCAGAATCTCGCACAAATACTTGATAACGACCAACTGTCTTTTTTGTGCATATTTGGTTGATTAAGATTTAATTGAACTGTATTTATTGATCTACTTGATACCTATACAGTTATAAATAATTAGCGTTCAAAATTAGATGTATTTCACTAACACCTTATGTCTTGTTTGAATCGCTTTGTCTTCAGTATTTAATTTCTTTACAAAGAATCTTCTTCTTGTATTTGTTTGTTTTTTGTTAAACACAAAACTACACAATGGACAATCTGTGCTGTGCTCACACTCAGAATCTCTGTTAGGTAACTTTGTATTATTTTGAAACGAAATTTTTCTGTTAAATAAGTGGACACATGTATACTTTTAATCTTGTTTTAAGCATTTTGTCATTAGATACTGAAGCTAATCTGATTTATTCATTTGGTCTGGATGGGGGACTGTAACAGTATGATCTCAAAAAAAGCGTACAGTATTCTCTCCACTGGATCGAACGATCATACAAATTAATGTATAACAATAGTGGTAAAAATAGTGTCAAAACGCTACGTTTGAATGTCGCGTGCAAGCATGCTTTAAATTGATAATAATAATTAATTAACTAAAATTATTATGAAACTTACATCAGATAATGTATAACCACGTGTTATTTTAAAAGTTGACTTAAACAAAAATCATCATTCGATCACATCTTACCAACATCTATGTTTCGAACAACTCTTTCCAAAATATTTTTCTTTTGTGATAGATTTTCGATTTGAGGAGGATTTTTGTTGGAAAACTCGTAATTCTGAAGCGGTGCAGTTTTTGGTTTGAATAAGCCATCGCTTTTTGAAGAACTAGGGTTGTTTTTATCCCAGAATGAAATAACGCTGAAAAGAAGTAAACGTAGTATTAATTCGATTTACTTTGCAAAAAGTGTTACATCTTCCCGGAGTTTAAAACATTTAACATCAAAACAAAAGTTCCAAAAGTATACACTACAAAAGCTACTACTTAAATGAATAAAACTGTCTTCTCAAAATAGCGAATTTTCGTTCTGATAGGTACTTTGCAAATTCATGGATCTGTGAATAAGTATTTTTCATGAATATTCCTCTCTATGGGACAGTGATAAGTCTGTGGACTTACAACGCTAAAATTCAGGAAGCGATTCCCTGCGATGAACACAGCAGATAACCAGCCCAATGTGGCTTTGCTCTGCAACAAAGAAACGAATTCTTGATAAAACACTGAAGGACAGAGTTCTAAGGTTTGTAACACTGAAAAGTACGAGCTCAGACAGTCAGTATCATGTATTTTAAAGCTCTTATAAGCCCGGCTTTAGTTCTCGATACACATATATATGTGTGCACCACTTGGAGTTTCACGTGTCTTCAGACGTTAGGTGTAAGGCTGGTTATATATCTATACCTAATCCAGTTCAGATGTTAGGTGTAAGGCTGGTTATATACCTATACCTAATCCAGTTCAGACGTTAGGTGTAAGGCTGGTTATATACCTACACCTAATCCAGTTCATTAAGTAATGTGTTTTAGGTATTTCGTCTAAAGCTTATCACCTTGAAGAATTTTGATTTGGGATACAAAAATAAGTAACGAACTAATTAATGTTTGATAGTTAGAGATATTTTCGCTTGGTAGAACACTAATCTATTGGGCAACCTGCTTGACTAATGCGTGACATACAACATTATTTAAAGAGGAAGAATACTTCAACGTTAAAAAAGTACTACACTTACTGCTACACATGTGTTTTATTATGTTAATAATATCAACAAGTGATTGATTAAATTATATCGTCAGAATTTTCTCGCGTGTTGGGCAGCTTGTCAAGCTGTACCAGACAGCTTTTTAGACCTGTATATGTTATTTGATACTGTACCTTTAAGATGGATAGGCTTTTCTTACCACTAGATGCCCTTTACCAGACTTAATAAAACTGTGGTTCAAATAAAATGCCTTAATATGTAATTACTCAATAATTTTTTTCTATTTCTCCGTAAATCACATAAATTGTACATAGCCGTTCCTAAGTTTGAACTGATAGACTAGAAGGAAGGCAGCTAGTCAGTAGTACCCACCGCCGGCTCTTGGACTAACTTCTCTGATCGAATAGTAGGATTTGACAGTCACTCTCACAGCCATAAGGTGTTGACCGCATATTTGCAGCTACGAAACGCGAACCACAAATTCACTGTCCTGTCACGCTAACCCAACCCAATTATTCGGGTCGATTTGTTTGCTTGAAGTTAAGCACAAAGCAACACAATGGGCTATCTGTGTTCTGCTCACCACGGGTATCGAAACCAGGATTTTATCGCTGTAAGTCTGCAGACATACCGCTGTGCCATTGGGGGGCTATTCGGGTCGAATGAGAAACATTTTTGTAATTTGATAATCAAGTGTTAGAACATTAGTTCTCGGCTCCGTAACCAAATCCAGTATTCTACCGAGGTCAAACTTAGGTCTCAAGCTACAACTTTTAATTATATATATGTGAGAGAGAGACTGGGTGAGTGAGTAAATGAAAAAAAAAGGAAACATCGGTGTCCTCATAGCAGATTACGACCATGTTAGTTCTTATTACGTAATCCAGATTATGTTGCAGCAACAGGCAGTCACATATAAACAAACTTTCAGGGAATTAGAACAAAAACATTTCATCAAATTTAAAAATCCTCTGCAACCCTCAATAGTTAGTTTGTTTATAATATTCTCGCAAAGCTAAGTAAAGGCAATCTGCGCTAGCCGTCCCTAATTATGAACTGATGGATTAGAGGGAAGGCAACTAGTCAACAGCACCCGCCGCCAACACTTGGGCTACACTAATCAATCAAATATTGGCATTAGACCGTCACGTTTGTAAAGCATCCACTGCCCCAAAAGTACTGGAGTTACTTTACGGCAAACGGACGCGAACCATAGACTGTCGCACTCATAGCCCAGCACACGATCCAGTAAACCGCGCCCAACCATAAAGTAATGAGGAGGAGGAAAGTAGTTTTTAGGAAATTAATAATAAGATTACTATGTCGTAGTTACAAAAATAAGTAACACGTTGACACAGCCGTTCATCTCATCCAGTATTCGAAATTTTACTCGTTTGTTTAATGTTTGTATATTAATTTCCATACAACTCTATAAAGGAAAATATTCAAACAACTAGTGAAGGAAATCTGAAGTTGTCTATTACATACCAAGAACGTGTTTTTCATAGCGATTAGCGTGACTAGAACTCTTAGAAAAGTCATCACAGAAACTTAACGAATCAGTTTGTGCATATTTCATAAAACTACATTAAAAATAAAAAGTCAGAATTTGTTGTTATTTAGAACAAAGCTACACAAAAGTCAGAAACTGGACACTGACCTAAAGCTACACAAAACAGACTTTTCTGGAGCACAGAGATCGAGAAATATATACCAATAACATGCAATATATATTCACACTTCAATAACTCTTATCATATTGATTATCAGTCAAGAACTTGTACGATAGATATGTGAAAATGTATTCAGAAGCTTAATAATGATAATAACTGTTATCACAGAAAACTACTCACCCAGTGACAGTAACGGAGAATACAAATACAACTGCTAAATAGGTACATACGCTAACGATCACAACGCATCGTTTCAATGGTGACTGCGACAGTCTGTGCCAGCTTAAAAGTCTCTCTCTGGTCTCCATGTGTAATAAGGACAACATGAATTGTAATGTTTTTCTCTGAGTAAATAGGACGTATTTTCTGTAAACTTTATCCCGGGTTTTCTCAGAATATACTCACGGCTGAATGGTAAAACTTTAATTAGTGTGTTAATTTAACTTTTATAAGTAATTGTTTTAAGCCTAAAATCTACCTTAGTTGTATCTCATAAATATAATTCGTACAGTTTCAGAGGAACATGAAATATCCAACAGTAGATGTCTCTTGTTGTAAGAAATACGATATGGCCAAAGTCTGTCTGCTGGGAAAATTTACTTACTCTTGTTTACATGGAAAGGTCACCGAGATTACTTGGATACGAGAATAACTACTCGCTATATCAAATATTATATATACCATAGGATTCTTCTTGGAAATGTTAGTTACAAACGACAAATGGAAGTTACTTGAAATGTGTGTAAGAATTAAGAAAACACAAATATGCGTACTTTTTTTTTTTGTTTTGTTATAGGTGACAGTCAGTGTATTTCATCAGACGGTCACTTTTCTTTTCAAGATTTTTTGTTCTACCATGATAATTTTTCTTGGACGTTACACTTACATTACTTTGAAATACATACATGTACGTGATTGTGTATTAAAGATATGGAAACGTACAGTTAGGTCACGTGATGACAACTTCCGTTAAATTAGGAATTTTGAAAGTCAGATAATGCACGAGCCAATAATGTTATGACGAAGTTAGGATGCTATAGTTTACTAGTGATTAACGTATTAATTATATTATTTTTACTACGTCATATTTCAGAAAATTTTATGTCATATACCATGATCAAGTACTTATTTGTCTGATAGAGAACTCAGTACAGTTTTGGAGATGCTATCATCAGAATGTTTTTAATAATGATATTTTATTTGTTGTCAAACAAAGCTAAACAACTGTTAAGATTTCTTAATCACTTTTTATAAGATACCAAGCAGGTTTAGTAATATTAAATTGTTAATGGTACTTACAATGGAATATTTCCCCCCTGATCATAACCACAATACTTTTAAACAATCAGCCCAAACCCTTAAATTTTAGTTTCACTTTCTTCTTCCATCTCAGATACTTCCTGCTTCAAATTAGTATATATTTGCAAGTTGTAGTGGAAAAAAGACGTACAATGTTACACTCAGACTTGTAAGCAAATACAAAGGTGTCGTTAAAGCCACACACCATGTGCTTTTTTTTTCAAGTAAATCATACATCGTGAAACTATACAACTGGTAACAACGTTTTGCTCAGAAAATCTCTCAGGGAAAAAAATACAAACATACGTTTGCTAAAAGCTATACAAAGTATTATATTGTAGGTAAATTAAATATTCCCTTAGCCTTCGGTCATTTCAACTGTTCGTTATGTGTTCCAATATATATTTATATCATTTACAGAAAAAATAATGCTAAATAATCATAATCATAAAAGCCAAGTGTCGTTCGGTCACGCTCGATTTCTCCGAATTTCGTGAGTTACACGAGTCCATTTCCACTTTATCTCCAATAATACTTCCTCTTTTCATTGCCCGTTCCCATTTTAGTTGAATTCAATCGCTAACATAGGTGTAAATAGCTCATAAATTTCGGCACTTTTTCTGCTATATAAAAGTCTGTCAAGGAGAGAGTTTCTATCTCAAGGATGTATTTAGCACTGAGTACAATTAATTTGCTGTTTGTTATGAAAACAAGTTTTGAACGATGATCGAGTATTTACAAGAATTGTGGTTTTAAGAGAACTATTGTAACAATACAGTTGATGTGATAATAAAATAACTGTGATCAATGAATGCTGGGACAAGGATCTATGGTGGGAAGAACACTCTTTAGGTAAAGTAGATATTACTCATGATAGGCTTTGGTTTCCCGAAGCTAGAAGGTCCAATATTTTTCTCATGTCTGTTTACATGTGGCAAAGTTGCAAATACATATTGGAGGATTCAACTTTGGTATGCTTTGGTTTCCCGTCATTTTTTACGGGCTTTTGTACTAGTATTGAATAACTTCAAAGATAGCTTATTTTGATGATTAGTCTGTGGTATGGGAAACATAACAGCTACTTATCTTCCTTTTAGTTTATAAAAGTGAACATTATAGGTTTGAAATCTTTCACACATTAGCGCGTGCAGGCACGCATTTCCGTTTAACAGTAGAGTAAGATTACTTCTATAATGTGGCTAATTTGCTGTTGTCCTCATTACACATTGGCCTGAATCATTCTTCTTTAATGTCACAAGATTCTTCCATGAAAGATGTCATTGTAAAACCACGTAATTTTACCTACTGTATGGTCTCTATAGGTAGGACGGTTGTGTAGAGATTAAGTGTTTGTTACCTGAAGTTTATATCCGTCCTATTTCTACTTAAATGATGACTAGAATTGACGTGGGTAGGGTTGCACTTTTTGTGTTTTATATACAGTGGTCTCTCTCAGTCTGAGTAAGATTTCCTTTAGATTTATGAGGGTAAAGATCTCTCTCCTGACTCCAGAGAGAACCATTGTCAGTGGATCTGTGTAAATGAACCTATTATACTGAACCTGTTCGTCTTTTGTTTTATTAATAAAGTTCTGTTTTATTTCACTGCTACTTTTGTCTCAAGTCGCTTCCTCCAATTCAGTCAGGTAGGGAACTCATTCCAACTGTCATAATATTTTCTGCAATTCCTTTACTTATTGTGGTTACTAATATTGCCTGTAAGGTTATCAGTGCACCTGAGAACACTACTAGATATTAAGATATACTGACACTTTTATGCTTCGCAATTAGACTGTACAGTTATTTGGTTATTAGTTGGTAGCATATGTAACCTTAAACCATGGG